>NW_027103609.1:0-76066 GCF_902728285.1 Clytia hemisphaerica
CTTTCTAAATTTTCTTCCTCAGTTTTACTGATACCCTTTGGTTTTCCGCGTTTTGGTTTTGCAGTTTTTACTAAATAGAAAAAAAAATCAATCAAAAACAATCTAGAACTGTCTAGAAACTTGTTTCCTTTGAAAAATCCAAGTCAATTCAAAAAGCTTTTAGGGATTATTTAAGGTAATTTGTAAGAAACAGAATTTTCCAAACAGAATGTTTAATTTTGCCATAGGTAGGTAGAAGAGACTGAAGGAACTTTCTCTGCATTTATTGTTACCAAACAAATTCGGAATTCATAAAATTCGTTTTCCCTAATTCTTCTGGTTGAAAGCATGTTTTTGATTGGACGTTTCCTTCTTTATAGATGTACGACGATGAATGCATGCTTGATATCCAAGGGAGAGTAAACCCACAAAATATGCTCTCAAGTTAGCCAGAAAATTGTGGACAGAGGAGGAGCGAAGCAATGGTATTATAGAGCCTGGAAAAGCAATTTCTCTGGTGTAGAGCTCACTGGACAAAGGTTGGATTTGTTTAGAAGTAAATTTATTTTGAATTTATTATAAGGCCTTTTACTTTTAAATGGCTCTGATTTATCATAAATTTCTCCAGACTAGACAAAATGGGTTGCAGCAATATTCGAAAATAGGAACAAGAAGTAAAAAGAAGTATCGAGAAGTAACAAGAAGTAACGAGAAGTAACAAGAAGTAACGAGAAGTAACAAGAAGTAACGAGAAGTAACAAGAAGTAACCTCTTGATTGTGGTGGGTTTTTTGCACCCTTTTCAAAGTTTGAAACCCTTTAAAGTCACTTGCTGGGAAAATTTTTTTGAAGCGTTTTTATTTTATTCTTTGAATATTTTGGTTTTCCTAGCAACTTTTAGTTACTTAAGTTGTGTTTACTTATTCAATTCATTCAATTCATGAAAAAATCTTTCAGGTCTTATTGCTCACCAGTATCCAAAAAGTCAAGAGAAAACCTGGCGTATATGTAGGGAATGCATTAATCAAGCTGGGCGGGATTTGAAAACGAAAAGAAGAAGACAAAAGCAACATCAGCAGCCGCGAAATGAACAACAACGCCAGTAAAAACAACCACCACCACCACCACCAAACGAAAGAGATGATCACCAGCCTCTTTTCACAGACACATCCACGGACACAGATGATTTTCTTTTATTCATAAATTTTTATGTATTTTGAAAATAAGATGGTAAGATGGATAAAATAGATGAATAAATGGATATATATATAACTCTTTTTTTTGGACCTACAGCCACTGTTTGTGTTCTCGAGCAAAATCACTATTTTATTTGCAAACTGTCTTCAAAATGAAATATTCCACTTTTAAAACAGACAAGATAAGCTCCATTTTATTCTTTGGTAACTTAAAGTGGGATATCTAAACTGTTCGCCGTCAGTTTGGAAAAAAAAAATCTCAGATTTTGCTCAATGAAGGCAAGTTTCTCCCCTATTCTTGCAAGCTTCAAAACAAGATCTTATAAGATATGACGAATTTTGCTGTTAACTAATCTTATTTCTTCGTGCACGTTCGTTCTGTCAATATCTTGCACTTTCTTGTAAGTTGTTAAACACTTTCTTGCAAGTTTCTTTCAAAGTTCTTACAACAATATCTTGTCAAATCTTCTAAGTTCTTGTAAAGAAATTTGACCAGGGGATGCATCTTTTTGAAAGGATTCAACAGGCTCAGCCAGCGGCAGTGGAGATAAAGGTCCTTGCCTGTCTTGATAAGATTGAATATACCTAAAACACTATATCTCAAGACTCTTTCTGACACGATTTTTTGTTTTCTTGAAAAAGCTAGTTTCATTAGCATTGTGAAATGCCTTCTTCATTGCATAATGTACTTTATCTAATATCATGTTTAGCTATTTATTGCACTAAAAGAAATAAAACAAATCAATAAACAAAAACACAGTGCTGTAAAACAGGGAAAATTAGGAGTTTCAAATGGAGATTTACAACACAAATGGGTCGAAGGTAGAGAGAGGCAACTTGATAGGTTTTTCAGTTCAGAGGGGGGGTACCAACTCAGTGTACTGGCCCATAGGGTACTAACTTGATTTAGTTAGACCACCACCCTTTTTAGTACACTGTACTAACTTTTCTCCACGACCGAAGCTTTGATACCACCCTTTTAGTACACTTGTACTAACTTTTCTACGTGACCTGAGTTTTGATACCACCCTTTTGGGCCTTTCAGTACACTGTACTAATTTTCCTCACCCAGCAGACTTTTTACCAGCTCAGAGCACCACCCATTTTAGTACAATGTACTAACTTTTTCCATGTATATTTTTCAGAGGGCCACCCTTTTACACTGTACACTGTACACTGTACACTGTACACAGTACACTGTACTAACTCACTTTAACCTCACCACCCCACCAGCTATGGGCCAGTACACTGAGTCGATACCCCCTGTTCAGTTCATGAAATGGGACAGTAAAAATTGCACAGAAAAAAATCAAATACATCGAAACAGTTTCAACAAATTCGAAATAATTTGAAAAATTAAGTGATAATGTGTAATAGCTCTTGCACGGTACATTTTCTCTATTTGAAAGGGAAAAAAAGAAAAATATCTCAAAGGTTATTTTTTTCATCATAAAATTGGCTTCCCTAAAATAAAAAAGAGTTCTTTGAGCCTATAAAGAAAATGGTAAATACAAACACAAAAAAAATTAAAATCACGAAAAATGGAGTTTTAATATGATATGATTTTTCAAATCTTTAAATTTTTCAAATTTTTCAAAACAAAGTGGATTCAACTCAATTAGGGAAAATAATCACATTGGTATTCAAACACATTTTTTTCTATCTTGATTTAATCTTTCTTTGAATTATTAAAAAGAAATGAGATATTAAGGCTGAATTAAAGGTCTGGATGAGACTAAAAAATCACTTGCATCCAAAAGTTTGATATCCAATAGCATACTAGACACACCAGTTTAAGTTTTCAATGAATTTGCTTGTCTTTCACATGTTTTGACTTTTTTTGAGGAAATCATAAATCACATGGAACAACATGCTTCAACATATCGAGGCACAATAACTTTGATGTCATCAGGCTCCACTAGATTGTATGAATCTAAAATTTATTCCACAGTAATGTTAACCTCATTGATATCACGTCTAAATAGATTATTCATTGCGGTTGAATTTTGATGATAAGATTTGAGGCTTCCTTGATACCATAATTGCAGAGGGCTGTTATTTTTTTCTGTGCGAACAGGGTGGTTGTTGTGGGCAAATTGCCAATTCTTCAAGGCATTTTGGATGCGGGGGCTGAATATATATTGTAGGCTAAACATATGGATTGGGTTCAGGATATCCAATATATTGTGGTCCTCCATATGGTAGAAAATGACATAGTATTTGTGCAAGACTTTCCCATATACATCTCTCCAGAGTCTTTCAATCCTTTGGTTGTGTACAGAGCGCCCACGTATACAACTTACTCTTCTTTCCCCATTAAAAACTTCCATCGTATGCTCAACATGATTGAATTCCTCCCTCCTTGTCGAGTCTAACTCTGCTAGGAACACCAAAATCTTGCACACTTTTAATAAATGTGAACAGAGCAGAGGAAGCCTTGCTATCTGTAAATAAATTAAGTTGGGAGACAAGTCTTGAAAAGCCATCAATCTGACCAAAAACAACATATTCCCATCTGAAACAAGCAACATGCTGAATGGACCTACCTGGTGATGAAAGTTAGATAGCAATGCGAAAAGAAAAATGAAAAAAAAAACAGAAAATATAGCGTTTAGCGAAAATACACAACGCAATAAATTCATCATTGATTGTTGATGGGGGGAGAGGCAAGGGTTGAAGGGAAAAAATAAATAGGAAGTTCTGGTTGGAAAAATCAGTTTTATTGACAATTGAATCATGCTTGATGGCGAGCATTATTATCAATAATGTTTTTGTGTGAAAAACATAGAAATATAAGGAGAAAATCCAATGAAAATCTGCAAAAACGGCTATTTCTGGCATTTTCAACCGGAAATATTAAAACTATATCAATATTAAAACTTAATAAATACTTGCCATGCTAGTTTTGTAAAACCAAAAGACTAAAATAGATAGACAAGAGACATAAGATTTACCTTTTAAAGTATGCGTCAATTTGAAATGCTAGGTAGTGACAATCAATAAGACGTAATGCGTTAGAGATGACTTCCTCTTGCTTTCGGTCAACAACAATATCAAAAAAGAACTTCCAAAGGTAGCGATGGTGGGCAAGGATGAGGTGAAGTCCACATTGAATTAACAACATCAATTCAACAAAATCAAGTAGGGGAGGAGCCTTAAAGTATGAAAACTTGATACAAATAAAAAGAAAAAAAATTGTTTTCTGATCATGGCCAGATATTTTGAAAATATCATAAAATTATTTTGAAGAGAAATGGATAAATAGTTGTCCCCTCACCTGTATTCTAAAAAGTTTTTACTTACATATTGTCCAAAGTGATTGTGCTGGAAAGTCTTGAATTTACTTGAATCATGGTCAGGGTGTTCACCAAGCGTTTTCAATGCTTCCTCGCCAAAAGACATACATTCTGACAAATTTTAATCATCAACTTCCGACAATTTGTCAGAATTCCAATCATTTATTAAACGTTTGCAATAAAAACAACCGTAAAGACTTGTAGAAGAGCACTTGCCCAGAACCTCTTTGACAAAGGACAAGTCTGCACACAGGATAGGAAGGATATTAAACTGTTCAGTAGTGCCATTTGTAATTGAAATACCATTTAATAACAATTGTTTCACTTCAGCATAATGCTCAGATAAGTGTATTTCAATGTTAAGCCGTGACTCTGAGCCGCGCCACAAAGACTCGGGTAACTTAATGCATGTCCCAGAATTGCATTAATTTTTCCGCCCCAGTTCCAGTCCCTAAACCATAACAAACTATACATTTTTGGAAGCGTATTTGGATGTAGAATACCGTATTCGGTGTAACTTAAATTCTTTCACAGTATAATTAGAGATATCTTAAGAAAACCTAATTATGACGTCATGATTGATGACGTCATAAATACAAAAAGTTGAATATCTCGAGAAATATAAATCAAAACTTTATGAAATTTGGACCAGTGATAAAGTACATTGAGATGTTTCAAAAAGTTTTGAAAGTATTTCCGAAAACTAATGACGTCAGCAGAAATTACAAGAATTCGAATTTTTGCGATAAAATGCTGACATCAGCAAATTTTCAAATTTTTTAAAAAGAATTCTCCTCCTCTTGATGGGTTCTATCATTGGTCAAAATTCCATAAAGCTTTGAGTATTGGTTCTTGAGATATTCAACTTTTTAAAATTATGACGTCATAAATAATGACGTCATAATCACGTTTTCTTAAAAAAACTCAAATTCTGCTGAGATAGAATTTAAGTTACACCGAATACGGTATTCTACATCCAAATACGCTTCCAAAAATGTATAATTTGTTATGGTTTAGGGACTGGAACTGGGGCGGAAAAATTAATGCATTTTTGGGACATGCATTAAGTTACCCGAGGAAGAGAAAAACTATCCGTAAAGGGAATGAAGTAAACTATCATTATTGAGAACAGAGTATGAGATCTGGTCTGTTGGAATTTTACCTGCTGCCCTGAAATTATCTTTGGTAAGGCAAATGAAAATAGTTCTTAAGTCAGTATTTAAATGTCCATATAGGTTAAATAAAATTCTTCAATTTAAATAATATTTCTTGTTGAGATGTCTCGGGAAATTTGAGTTTTTGAAACCAAAACCTATTTTGCAAGAAAGAAATCAATGTTCTTCTGACTTGCACTAAAAACAGCAATCATTATGGTACTTGCAAAACTTTCGTTCAATTGTGCCGACGTTTAGCGTTTGAAGAAAGTGTTGAACATTATCATATGACGGAAGCTTAACGTTTTCAATTTTTAAAGTTGCTTTTGTATTTTTATATCCTCGTTGAGATAAATCTGCCCTATCCAGAATTAGGATGCAGAATTCTTACTGCAAACCTTAGAAATTCTTCTTTTGAAATCATAATTTTCAAGTACACTTTCCTTTACCAAAAGATACGAAACATAGCCTAAAAATTAAAAACCGTACAATAGAACAAAGATTTTAAACCTTTTTCGCTAAAATAAAAAAGTCAGAGACATAATGTTATTTCATTGTTTTAGATTCTAGAACTCACACAAGACATAGACTCCTGTTGAGCAGGAGTGAGTTTAAAATCATTTCATTCTGCAGTTTAAAAATAGGCTCAAAATTGAAATTTGAATTTATATACCATACTGTATATAAAAATCTTAAGAAAAAAAATACTTTTTATATCGTTAAAGCTGGCATACTGAATCAAAGCATCAATTTTTGCGTTTCTTTGATCAATAGCCTGTTTTGACTTGAGATTAACGGTTGGACCAGTATTTCGTAATCTGATGTTTTGAATATTGCTCAGCTTTTCATCTTCGAAAGAGTCCCTTCTCGCCTGGAGCTTCAAGACATCCAAAACCTTTTTGCGATGGAAACCAAAACTCGTAGCCTGACCAATTGTGTTTTGTCACTGCATTAACGCATGCAAGAATCCTTGAAACCGAGGTACCGACATCCTCTCAAAAAATTGAGGTGTTGTTGCACATGCAAGTAAATTTTGACAGGGCAACTTTGCAAGTAACATCTTCAGTTTTACCTGAAGAACATTTAACACCCCTTGAAGAGATATAACCTCTCCTAATGTTATACTTTTTTGCCGTTGTGGATGTGAGTAAAATTTTCAGAAAATTCTCCTGTGACCACATGCCCAAAAGATTGAACACCAATCCAGGGGCAATTGTCAGAGGACCAATTATTCAAAGTACACGCTATGTCATTTACTGTTTTTTCAGCATCTGCTGCTGCAGCCACTGTAGTCGCACTTTTACTTGCAGAATTGCTCTTTATGAGCAATCTTTTCACACCAGCAAGACTAAACCCAGAAAACTTACGTCCAGGCCAATGTTTGGTAGTGTCCACTTCTAATGCCTCAATTATTTTATTTGAAACCCGAATTGGTGAAAGTCCAGAAGTGCTTTTCTCAGCTATTTGAGAAAAGGTAGTGTCTTGAAGTAGTTTAAATGCTTCTGTTTTATAGAGGGGAACACCTAAAACTCTTTTCTCGATGGAGCAGATTAATTTATAGATATTGTCTTTTCCTCTTAGAATACGAACAGCTACATAACCCTCATGAATGACAAATCTTTTAATTATTCCTAACAGGTCTACCAGCATCAACACAAACAAGCCAACCAACCCTGGAATCCAAGTCAGCTTATCAATTATTGGCCCAGCGGTTAGCGTAAGGGCCTTTCATTAGCACTATGCCCGCTGAAAGTAACTCGCATGGTAGACGGAGCTCGCTTCATTATTTGTGGAAAACAAAGATTACAGGCTAATCGTCAATTCTTTGCCGCAGAAAGTCATGTGATATACTTTTCAACCAATCACTATGGTTTAACTCACTGAAAGAATTTGTTTAGCGATAAGACAATTTTAATCTTTAGTAAGTGTGATCTAATTATGCTCAAACCTCATGGAGCTCATGGATTCTGTCTTGTTTTCATCTTTGACGTTTGACTGCTTCGGACACGCGTTTTTTACCAGTTGTAACTATGCTCTTAAAAATTGAGACCCTGTTGATCCTGTCCAGCTGCTGTATTTATTACAAATAGTGCAAATACAAACATCCATCCATATCATTATTGATGCTGACTGTAGTTTCTTGCCCAATCGCGAATCTGCTCCCCCTATCATCATATACATTTCTTTCAAAAGGTAATTAATCAAATCATGGAGACATTTTTCTTAATATAGGCGACTATCAAAAATATGTTCTGTTCGTGTCAGCCGACCGACCAAGTTGGCAGACAAAGATTCAAAGTCTGACAAGTAGGAAAATTGTTGCAATTTTTTATCAAGCGAGCGAATACATGCTAAAAACTATACTTTGAAATCACCTGATTTACTACTGTCATCCTCTACATCATTTACAGTCCAGTTACAACATTCACACCACCATCGTCAAGACTTCGCTGGTCGCAAAATGAATAATAAAGAAATGGCGGCTCCAAATTGAAATTGAAACCGTGCACACCAAATTGCCAAATAAACTGGAATACAAATACTGTTTTAGTTACAAGGAAAATTAGCAAAAGCGTGCTCGGCCAATGTCGAAAAGGTACTAGCCTGCAGTCGCGACACGGAAATGTAATTCGGGTCTAATGAAAATGGACGGTTTCCACATCCATAGAAATCTTTTCCCCCCGGGCACTGCTTACTATTTACGCAAGTTTGAGACTTTACAGAAACCAGTCATTCGTTTGACTCCGTATGTAATCATGAAAATAAAACAATAACAAAATGACACTCTTGTGTGCTCGTGAAAAAGTAATGGCTGTGGTTTTGACGCGAACGGAACATATTTTCGATTGCCGTCATACACCGAAACAATATATTTGGAATGGCTAACAAATAATAGTGTCTATTAGATAGACTGTGCGGCTCCCTTTTAATGTTGTTGCTTGGAGAACGTAGCAATGTCGGTCGGACCCCTCCAACTGACTTAGAAAATCCGAAACAAGAATGTGTATGCGCCGAGCTGCGCTTTAATTATTACATCAGCCGTTATCTCCCTTATATTGCGCCACCTCTTCTGAAGCGTACAGTGAACTATTTTATGAAATGTTAAAGCAGCTTCGCAGTAGAAGAAGTAAGAAGATCTCGATCAGTTTCAACTTTCATCATCTTCTTGAGGTGAGAGTAAATGATTTATTTCAAAGTTTATTATTGATTCTTTGTCAAAGTTATTTTCAAAAAAGATAGCAGCAAGTGTACACTGGTACATCTACCTCACTTGCAAGTTATCCAAAAGATAGCATTAAGCTTGTCTGTGATATATATCAGACAAGCAGCTACACCCTTGAGGTTGCATGCGAGTTCCTTGCATCCTCTTGCTTATCTTACTTAACCTACGAAGCTTACTTAACCTACTGAACTACTTGTCAAACTTGAATAACCTGCAAAACCTACTAAACGTTCAAAACCTACCAAACGTTCAAAACGTGCGAAACCTGCTAATTGTTCAAAACTTGCAAAGTCCATCAAACACTTGCTTCCTTTACTTCACACATCCTAATCTCAGCTTACAAATCTCAGCATTTAAGCTTATAAATCTCAGCTTCTCAGCTTACACGTCTCAGCGTCAGATTTTAGCCTTATTAACTTATACTCCCTGCAAAACAAAACTCTTATTTCTCCAGTCAAATCTGAAAAATATGTTGCGTACGCAAATTTATCAAATTTCAAAAGCTGTTTTGGGCTCATTTAATCAAGCCAACGAGGAATTATTTGGCCAAACTGCTGGCACTCAATGTAGCGTTAACTGCCTGTATGCTATCTTTTGGTCTGATTTTCGACGCGTTAATCTTTGGAAGACTACCGACCATGACAAAATCTTGATCGAAGGTGATAAGTTATACAAACAGCTTGATACAAACTTCCATCTTTCGGTTGATGAAATGCCGCGTTTCATTGAATCAAATGGTGTCATAACTAATTTTAATTTTTTGAATTTTGCAAACGGCGAAGCGAACCTGATTAATGATTGTCCTTTCCTTCAAATCCCTCTGAGTGAATCCGAAATATATCCAATTTTTTTATTTACGACAGATGGAAAAAGAGAGTACTTACTTTGACATTCAATTTATTGAAGTGGATGAACTAACAGAAGAGCTTAAAGAAATTCTACAAAGGGACATTTCAGTATTCATGAAAAATTATTCAAATAAGAAGCGTAACAGTGATGCCAGTGATGGAAACAATTCTAAGCGTCAAAAAATTAAACAAAAGTATTACAAAAAGAACAAAGAAACAATGATTGAAAACAGCAAAACCTATCGTTCCCAAAACAAAACAAAATTAAATGAACAAAAAAAGGATTATCGTTCCCAAAACAAAGAAAAATTAAATGAACAAAAAAAAGATTATCGTTCCCAAAACAAAGAAAAATTAAACGAACAAAAAAAAGATTATCGCTCCCGAAACAAAGAGAAATTAACTGAAAAACAAAAAAAAATATTTTTCACAAAATAAAGAGAAAATAAAAATGAATGAAAAAGATAGAATCTATTATCAAAATAACAAAGATCTTGTAAGTGCAACAAAAAAATAATGCGGCTGCAAACAAAAACCATAAAAATGAAAAAAATGATATAGTATCAAAATTTTTAAAACTTATTAATGAAGGTCCTTTCTACATCTGTGTTTGCTGTAACAGATACCTCTATAAAAAAACAGTTGTCAAATACTCGCCTGAAAAGTATGATATCCCACAAGAACATTATTCTAAAGTTTTTTCATTTGACGGCCAACTATACATTTGTAGAACATGCCATAGCAAACTTAAAAAAATTAGTTGCCGTGCCAATTTGTCAAAAATAAACTTAGCCTTGATGAATTACCTGCTGAATTCCGTACTCTTCGTAGACTTGAAAAAAATTTGATTTCTCGCAGAATATTATTCAAAAAAATTGCAATCATGCCAAAAGGTCAGTTCCCCAAACTCAAAGGTTCTATTTGTAATGTACCTATTTATGTTGAAGATATTGCTAATACTTTACCAAGAAGAGCAGATGATAATGGATTAGTCATTGTTAAACTCAAAAGGAAATTGGAATATAAAGGACATGTCGTTTTTGAACCAATCAGACCTGATTTCATTCAGCGCGTACTGAATTATTTCAAAGAGAACAACCCTCTTTATCAAGACATAGAAATGTCAGCAATATTTCAATTGATGAGACCATTATACAAAATTCTGCAAATAATGAGGAAACAAACTCCAATGAAAGTGACCAAGTGAAATTGCTTCCAATGACGATAGCACTGAACCTGATGATCCACAAAATAATGCTTCAGATTCTGAAGAGCTTGAGACAACCGACAACCCACTTGATGCTCATCGCTCAAATGCAAATGAAACTACTCTAATGCCTCACACTCCTTCTGATTCAGAAGTAGATCATGAAATTTTGTCATTAGCGCCTGGTCAGGGTAAAAAAACAATTTCAGTCTTACATGATGAAAATTGTGAAATGCTTGCTCATCCTCGTTTATTTCCTAAAGGTAAATTTGGTTACAAAGTTGAACGTGATGTTAAACTAAGTCCATCCAAATACTTCAACCAGCGTTTGTTGAACTACACACAAAAGTTTGCTTCAGACCCAGACTACATATTTTTGCTAATTTTGTAACTCAGCAAGTGTCTTTGACCAATCAGATAAATGTTGCAATGAGAAAAGTTGCTGGCTCAAATTTAAATGCTGGTATGTTAAGTCAGAATTTCAAATAAACAGTAAGGCAATTCATAGCAAATGATAAAGCTTTTGCCTTCATGAGTACTGTTAAAGGAACTCCAGCATATTGGAAAAAATTCCAGCAAGAAGTTTTAGCAATGGTTAAACAATTAGTACCACCAACGTTCTTTCAGACATTGAGTTGTGCAGACCTTCGTTGGAACGAACTCATCTCCATAATTTACAAACTCAAGAGTCAAAACGTAACCGATGAATTTATCGAGAATCTTTCTTATAAACTTACAAGTTTATAAGATAAAATAAATTAGAAATAAATCTAGTATAGTGAAAATGCTTAATAAAAGTTTGGTGGGCTCGTAGCCTGTTTTTGAATTTTTGTTTGCATGTAAAAACTTATGTTATTATCAGACACAATACCCACATATTTCTCATTTTTACTGATAAATATAGATAATATACTATTCATTATATTTACACAATCCTCTAAGTCCTTCAATTTCTAGGTTATAAAAGTAATTAATCATGCCATTGCCAAATTACCTCCCTTGCATTGTTCCTGCTAATGAAAGAAGTGATAATAACCTTGAAATAGACGAAGTTGATAAAAGTGAACAACGTCTCCAAAGAAAAGCTTTCATTGTGCAATACTTTAATCAAGGATGCTCTAACACAGACATTTTAGGATTTTTGTTACTCCATCATGGTATTCCCATAAGCTTATCAACTCTTAAGAGGGAGTTAGCTTTGGTTGGCTTATCTAGAAGGCACCATGCTACTGCTGAAAACCGTAATGAGATAATAATATAATATGTTATATCTATGTTATATCAAATTTACACACATTATTAATCTATTTTCATTGTTTCGTCTGCCTTCTGGTCTTACCGAGAATGTCTTTATTTTACAGGGTACAGGAAGATTTGCAAAATTATTCAAGCTCATGGTGTGCCAGCAAAGCGTCAAACGGTGATGGAAATTCTGAAAGAGTTAGACCCGCAAGGTGTTGAAGCAAGGAAGAAGAAAAGTCTCCGTCGAAGAATTTATTCAGTCCCTGGATCAGATCATCTTTGGCATATTGATGGATATGATAAGTTGAAACCTTTTGGATTCAGTATCTATGGTTGCATAGATGGATTTTCACGCAGATTGATTTGGTTAGAAGTCTGTCCCTCAAACAAAATCCACAGGTCATTGCAAAGTTTTTTTTTGAATGCAGCAAAGCAGTTGAATGGTATTCCATTAAGAGTTCGTTGTGATGATGGAACTGAGAACTAGATAGGCATGAATACCATTTACTTTATTATCTTTATAATTGTAATGTTTGATCTAAAATATAAGAAGCAAATATAGTACATCCAATACCTAACTAAATATAACTCTCTATCTCCCTCCCCCCTGAAAGTCCAAAACAAAAAGCTATATAGGGCATGTACCCATAAAATATATATACAAGTCTATATACATTTATACATGTTTGCGTAGGGTTAGGGTATCGTAGTTCGCCCAATGAATGCCCAATATAAAGCAACATATCAACAGCTCTGAGAAATGTCGAGCAGGGTATCTTAATAGTTCGCCCTGTGATGACATCATTATGTGTCATAGAGTCATGAAAGTATATAACCATGACGTTTGGGGAAAGATGAACAGGGTATCTTAATAGTTCGCCCTGTGATTAATAATATGTAAATCGTACTATACAGTTCAAGTACTCATTTCAGATCATAGTCGCTCAAGTGTCCAGGGACCTTTTTAATACGTTGAGATCTCCTGGGTTCTTGCGTTGAGCTTTGAGCTTTTTGACCAGAGCGTGGAGGAGCATTGTATGTTGTAACTCCTGATGGTGAGCCATAAGATACGGACGGTGTTGATTGAGCAGGCTTTGTTGATTGTTGGACGACTGGTGTAGTTGGTTGAAGATCTGACCGTTGGATACGTGGTGGTATAACTTCCTTCATTGGTGGTGCAGATGATGTTTGATATTCGTCGTTCTTCACCGCCACAGGGGCAGCAGTTTTGTCCAGTCCCAAATGTGAGGGGTGATTGAGAGGGACTGGACGAGTTTGTGATGGAGATGGAATTATGGGATGAGTTGTGAACGGCTGTGGTATGAGAGGTGTAAAATGAGATGGGATTTAGAGGGAAGTGTCCTGGGGCATGACAGGGGTGAAGCGCCTCAGAAACTTCCTGTTGCGGAGAGTGACTCTCCCTGATCCATCCACTTTGACAGCGTATTGGTCGAACTGCCTCACTTCAATGATTGTGCCGGTCCTATCCCATTTGCGGGGGCTCTTGCCAACTTGATTCTGGATACGCACATGATCTCCAACCTTCAGTGGTGGTAGAGGACGGGTCCCGATGGCGAGGCGTTCAGCGATCTTGAGATGACGGTGTCGGAGGGCTTCTTCTCGCCTTTGGAGGGAGTCTTGCCAGGTTGGATGCGGACGATACTTTCCAGGTAGGATAGGTACAGGCGATCGAGTAGGATGGCCAAAGATACATGTAGCAGGTGAGATGCGTGTGTCTGGCTGTGGTGTGTTTCTGTAGACGAGCATAGCTTTTTGGAAAGCGTCAGTGTCGAGGTTCCCATTGGCATCTGTGTTGCCCACAATCATGCGCTTCACGGTCTTGACACCAATTTCAGCACGGCTGTTGCTGTGAGGGAAGGCTGTTGACGATATACGTTGTCTGACTCCCCACGATTTAAGGAAGGATTCTGTAGATCTCGAGGTGAATTCCGGGCCGCCATCAGATGCAAGCTCCTCAGGGATACCGTAGGTAACAAACGAGTGACGTAGGCTATCAATCAAACCGCTGCTTCCATCTCTTGCACGGTCTACGATGGGCCAGTTTGAGTAGCGATCAACGGATACAAGATAGTATTTCCCCATGTAGTAGAAGAAGTCGGAGCAAAGGTACTGAAATGGGTACTCCGGTGTTGGTGGGGTAGTTGGGGGCATGCTTGGCTGAGAGGGTGCCATTACATCGCATTGGTGACATCTAGAACGTCGTTGTTTGATGGATTTTGTGATACCCGGCCAAAATACTGCAGATTCTGCGTGAGCGATCATCGAGTTGGTACCTTGATGGGCCGAGTGGAGGTTGTCGAGGATGACATTCCGAAGACTTGGTGGGATGACGATTCTGTCTTTGTAGATAACGACACCATCCAGTGTGGATAGGTCGGATCGGTATTGGTGATATGGGCGAAGCGCTTCTGGCAGTTCTTCCAACGATTGGATGAACCCGGATTCAATGAGTTCTGTGAGCTGGATCATGCTTTTGTCGCTTGAGGTGGTTTCTTTGATCATATCCCACGTTACTGAGTTGCATGTGGTGGTGATAGCAGCAATGGATTGGATTAGGAGGCCTTCTTCGTCTGCGAGTGTTGAGGTTGGCCGGCTGATGTTATTCGACGGTAAGACTTGATGGACTTTCGGTGGTAGTAGCTCAGTGGATGATATAGAAAAGATGTCATCAGGTAGGTGCATCTTGGCAGGTGATTTGGATCCGCTTGGATGTCTGGACATGGTGTCGGAGACGCAGTTCTTTCTGCCGGGAATGTAGCACATCTTGAATCGGTATCGAAGGGTCTTTTCTTTCAAGTTACGTAAACGACCATTGGTGATCTTTTCGAGTGAGCGATCGGAGAAAACACCAGGCAAAGGTTTGTGGTCCACTGCAACAATCAGGTCGTCACAGCCTAATACGAAGTGTCTGGCCTTGTCTAGTGCATCAGCTACTGCGAGGGCTTCACCTTCGATGGGGGCGTAGCGGGATTCAGCAGCGTGGGTGAATCGGCTGCCAACAAGCACAACCTTCCAACCAGTGTTGCAGCAGAATGGTTTGATGTCCGGACAGACCCAGTGTTTCTGGAACAGCCAATAACCAATGCCGGATTTTGACCAATCGGTGGCAAGGCAGGTTGGTTTCTTTTTATCGAATATGCGAACGCCATTCTCGATTTCTGATACAATTTTACGTTTGGATTCATTGAAGATTCCTTGCAATTCATCACTCCATTGGAACTTGGTCTTTGGTGTTAGCAATGATCGAAATGGTTCCATGAAGGCTGTCATGCTGAAGGTGTACGTAACTTGATTGACAAGATCAAACCACGAGCGTACGTCGGTTAAGTTCTTTGGTGTTGGGAAGTCCATGATTGCTCTGATGATCTTTTTGTTAGGACGGACAGAGGTGAGTGAGATTTCAAAACCCGCAAACTCGACCGTATCAGCTCCAAATTCAAACTTGTCAGGATTTAGGATGATGCCATTGCGAGCACAAAGGTCAAGCCACTTTGCTGTTTGGTGAAAGCTTTCCTCCAAGTTATCTGCCCATAGCAAAGAATCATCAATGACCTTGATTTTGTT
This sequence comes from Clytia hemisphaerica, assembly GCF_902728285.1. Taxonomy (NCBI): domain Eukaryota; kingdom Metazoa; phylum Cnidaria; class Hydrozoa; order Leptothecata; family Clytiidae; genus Clytia; species Clytia hemisphaerica. Next base: position 15,730 of record NW_027103609.1, read on the forward strand.
CGGGAAGTCACTGGCTATTTCATCGAAACGTCTTGTGTAACCATCTCCCGATGAGATGTAGCCTTGCGGCGCTGTGCGATATCGGTAACGGCCCCAAGGGGTGATGAAGGTAGTAAGGTGTTTGTCTTCTTCACAGAGAGGGACACTATGGTATCCGTTCCAAGCGTCCGTGACGGTTTTCTTGACGTGGTGGGGCACTGAACGTACTTGATGAAATGGAGCCTGGGTATGATGAGTCTCCCGTGTTGCGCAAGCATTCAGTGCTTGGAAATCTACAGTACGTCGAGGTTCTCCATTCTTCTTGGCACATACCACCATTCGATGGCACCAAGTCACAGGTTCTCCGATGGGTACTTTTTCGAGGACACCAAGCAGTACATCCCGGTCCAGGTCAGCCTTGACTTTTTCTTGCCAGTGGAATGGCACGGGGATTGGAGAGTGATGAGCTGACTGCTGACTCATCAATCTGGAGTGAGAGCGGGGGTCCAGTCATCATTGGTAGAGGTTGGTGCTCACACGTGTTGAAGGTGCTGGACTTGTAGTGATCTAGCAGGTAGTCCTGTAACTTCTGGCGACTCTCGTCTGTTGCAGGGCATGGAAGATGATTGGGAAGTGCAGGTGGTGGTTCACGTCTTGGGCAGTCACAATCCACGGTCACTGGCGTTGAAGATTGCTCAGGGTGGTTTAGAAAATCTGTTGTCAACTTCAGAACGTCTGTCGATGCCACCTCGTGATATTTGTTGGCAATGGCTGGAAAGTTGTTAGGGATAATTCCCAAGTCAATGCAGGCTGCTTTGCTGATGAAGAACTGGTTGGTTTCGTTAGTGACGTATACCAGTTGCCTTGTCTCCAACGTGTCAGTATAGTTGGTCGAACCTTTGACTTTCAGGATGATTGCACCAAGTACTTTGATAGGGTTACCATTGGCGGCTCGCATTTCCATCGAGACTGGTAGGAGGTCTGACTTTGATAATCCAAGCTTCTGTACAGATCTGAAACCGATCAAACAGCTCTGGCAACCGGTGTCGGCCATAGCAGGGATGGTGATGGTCTTCTCTGGGTGGTTCTTGATTGGTTCGTAGCCAAGTTGACCATAGCTGTCATCATCTATCATAATCGTGACATCCAGGTACGGTTGGGAGCTGGACCGACGTTTCTCCCACTTCTTAGAGGATTTGTTGTAGACGTGGTGACTTGCTGGCTTTTTCGATTGTCGTATTGCACATAGCTCGTTGAAGGTTGCCTCTTGATCTTGGTTGTCGAAGACTGCATCTTGACTTTCCGGTTCAGGCTTCTTTGGTTTTGCTGGCTTGTCTTTACTCCTGCATACGTTCTCGAAGTGGTGAGGGCGATTGCAATGAGCACAGATATGGTTGTATGCTGGGCAGGTTGTTTTCCGCTGCTTGGCAGTTGATTTGGAACCATGACCCTTTTTTTCCACAGTAGGTGCATATGATCGGATCGGTTGCTCTGCTTTTTCTGTAAGTGCTGCGTATGCCATTGTTTTCATGCTGTTGAAGGAGTTTTGTTGCAGAGCGTTTCCCACTTTCTCTAGCCTCGATAAAGTGGAGGACCTCGTCCAGAGTCATATCTTGGTTCGTTTGACCCAGTAAGTCCAGTTGGATATCAGAGTCCTCAATCCCTCTAATTATAACGTCTCTGAGAATTGGCTCTGTGTAATCAACTTTATGGTCGCAGTCAGGGCAATCTATCGAGTATTTGCAGACATTGGCTTGACCTCTTAGGCGAGCACAGAAGGATCGAATCGGTTCATCACGGTCTTGAGTAGAGTTGTTAAGTTGGACTCTTGCAATCATTGTGTTTTCATCCCTTACAGCTAATGACTTTATAGCTGCAAGTACGTCCTCTTCTGATTTGGTAGACAAACTTCCAACAGTGGATCTGGTAAGATCCTTTCGTAGTTCATCATTACAACACTCTAACAATTGTAGGACTTTCTCCTTTCCGGTGACTTTAGTTGCAGCAACGTATTCAGTCCATCTGGTGGTGAAATACTGCCATTCTTCGCTTGTGCCGGCTGATGAGATTGTTGGCCTCTTGACTCTCTCCACTTTAGCAGCACTCTGTTGATTGGGTGAGCCGGTGTGGGTAGCATTGGCATGAGCCGTGATGAGGGCTGCAACAATCGTGGCATCTAGGTCAGGGGTGACGTAATCACAAGATTCGATTGGGCACTCTACAGCAGGCATCTTTGTTGAGCAACCAAATGATATCAATTCAAAAGATCAAACATACCGGGTGCAGCAGAAAAAACTTTGGACGTTTGGCGAGCCACTGAGGCCGAACAAAGTCTTGTTTAGACTCAAAACCACTTTTATTAGAAATAGGACATTCTAACTTAAATTTTGCGGTATAACTTTTTAAGTTTGGTCAAGTAGTTGTCAAGTTATAAGCTTTTGAAGTTAAAATTCACTTTTCGAAAAGTGTGAAAAACACGTAATAAAAGGGTATTAAATTAAGCATTTTTAAGCGTTTTCGATAAGAATTTTTTTTCAATATTTCTAAAAACTGACTATTTACTAAAAATACTATGTTGTAAACGAAAACTGCTTTAAAAGTATTTTAACAATTAATTATGTCGTAAAAGTCGTTAAATAAGTCAAATACTGAGCTATTTTTTCATTATTTGCATAAATTTAATACACCTTTTTTTACGTGTTTTTACACTTTTCGAAAAGTGAATTTTGACTTCAAAAGCTTATAACTTGACAACGACTTGACCAAACTTAAAAAGTTATACCGCAAAATTTAAGTTAGCATGTCCTCTTTCTAATAAAAGTGGTTTTGAGTCTAAACAAGACTTTGTTCGGCCTCAATGGCTCGCCAAACGTCCAAAGTTTTTTCTGCTGCACCCGGTAGATAGGCACAAATACCATTTACTTTATTATCTTTATAATTTTAATGTTTGAGAAGCAAATATAGTACATCCAATACCTAACTAAATATAACTCTCTAAGAACAACATTATTGAGCCTATACAAATAGCTCTACGCTCAGATGATGATGATGAGTTTAGCGGAGAAGGTAGTTTTTTAATTGGTACCTCACCAGCAAATCAGAGAATTGAGTGTTTTTGGTCTCAATTCAGAAAGGAAAGACCTATGTGGTGGAGACAATTTTTTAAAGATCTGGTAGATGCTGGTATATTAGATATTGGTGTTCCTGCTGTAGTAGAATGTGTACACTATTATTTCATGGATATCTTGAGGCAAGAGCTTACAGATGTAGCATTGCGTTGGAATCAGCATTTACTTTCACCTAGTCAAAATGTATCTCTGCCAAGAAGGAGACCTGATTCTTTATATTTTCTACCTCAACTTTAAAATACCCATTCATATCGCAAAATGATTGAAGTTGATGAGCTTTCAGCTTTCGATAACCCAGATATTTCAATTGAACCAGAAGATAACAGTAATGAATTTTTAGAATTTGTTGCTTTAGCTGTCGAACAAAAAGGAATAGAGAACTATTCAAAACCAAAAACAATATTGGATGCCTTAGATCTCTATTTTCTTTTATTGGGAGTTATCAAAGAACACATGTAACACATTGTAACATAGTTTTTATGTACGTACTATATAGAAGAAATAAGAATTTCTGTTCAACTATATTCACTCAGCAGGGAGTTCGGTAGTAAAATATCGGACATAAATGAGTAGTAAAAGGATATTTATGAATGTTTACATACCACCACCCAGATTCTTGGAAGAGGTATTTTACTACCCTGGTAGTAAAATTTTTTGGGGACAATTTGACATAGAGACCGTCTTTTTTGTGGTTGCTTTTCGGACCGATTTTATAAAAAAAGCTAAAAAATCATTATTTTTGTGATACATTCTTCATTTACTGCTAAAATTAATGTTTAGCCCTTAGAATTAAAAAGTCTTTTTCATATTGACAAAAAATTTCGAGAATTCTTTGCTTGTAGCAAACAACTTTTCAACAGAAAAGTTTTTTAAAATCATAAACATTTTCAGACTTTTTCAGAAAAGTTATCCCAGAAATTAAAAGAACTTACAAAAATAGCTAAAATTAGCAAATTTTACCAGTTTTTACTACCCATTACACATAGATACAGTCTATTTTGGTATTTTACTACCCTGTGAAGTAAAAGTTTTTTTCCATTTTCTGTCACACTACCACGGTAGTAAATGTCATTATGTCTGAAATTCAGGGATCCCACTCCTCCTAAAATTCCTAAAATAAGTCAAAACTCCCAAAATCCTCCTAAAATTCAACAAATTCTCCTAAATTCCTAAGATCTGAGAACTTTATCAAGCACGGTAGCTGTTTATGTTTGTATATTTGTATAATGAGACAAGAAACTAAGATCTTTTCCAAGCTTCTATTTCATCTGCTTTAATTTATTTTGTCCTTTTTAGTAAACAGAATATAAAAGCAGTAAATGTGCCTGATTATTTATATCAATAAGTTGATAGTATGCTTTAGTTTGTTTTTGAAGCTCAACTATTATGACTAGTTTTATTTTGTTTGTGTCTTAGGATGGCTTAATTTGCTTAGTACTCATTGGTCTCCAAGCCTGTCGTCTATTTTTTTATGTATTCAATTTTTGGAAGATCTCAAGATGAGTTTTTCGGTAACTAGCCTTCTGTTGAAATATCTTTTGTTACTTTGAATAAAATCAGTCTATATTGCTCAGATTACATCTCAAATTTGTCCCCAGCTTTTCTAATTCAAGATGCCTTTTGTTAATATTTTTGATCTTCTAAGTTAGCAGTAAGTATGACTGGTGATTTAGCCAAATTGAGAGAATTTCTTTTAGAACGAATAATAGTTTACCAATACGTAAAGTAATTTTATTTTTGTTACATTATTTCAGTCTTCATGTGGGTCCTTTTTTCTGATTGCTGACTTCAGGTCGATTTTAGAAATTTATTTCTTAAATTTTCCTAAAATTCTCCTAAAATTTGGCAAAAATCCTCCTAAAATTTGTGCTAAAATTAAGATATTCAGGCGTGGGATCCCTGGAATTTTACTACCGACCCCTCCCCCTACACTCAAGAGATTTTGTGGCAGTGCGGCATATGTCTTTCTTTCTGTTGGCTTACATGCTTATGTTATGCTTTTTTTTTTAATCTGAGTCTCCGTGTGCTTATAAGCGTTTATTTTCCATTAATACTTTGGTCACTTTAGAAAAACGAAGTTAAAAACAATTTTGGAAAGAAAAAAGAAAAAAAGAGAAAAATGAAAAATTATTTTGGAATACACATTTTCTACTCCATTTTTCGGGTCAGGCCTGGAGAATTTTTCGAAATCTAGGCCCAAAGTTGCTTGTAAGGTTGCTTAAAAGTTTTCAAGCTTAAAATGGTTGAAAAGCACATTTTTACATTTTTCAACAATTTTTCAATTTTGAATGGGCAGTAGATGCCCTTATAAAATACTTATAAAATGTGTACCATGGTGGCGAGCTAATTGCACGATGAATTAGTTAGGCTGGACTTTACAAGAATGTTGGTTTAATGTCACCCAACTAACCTTACTCCAAGTCGAAATCTGCAGATCCAAAAAATCTTATTGCTGTCTTAGAAAAGAAGAAAATTTTTTGTTCCAATTTTTCCAATAGTCAATATCAGCGCTGGAAATTTTTAGAAATCAATATAATAATTTTCTTTATCCACCAGCTGTCTTCCAAAACCTAGGGTATGGTGACGCCAAACCAACAGTGTTTTTAATTAGAATTATTTCTAATTAAATTGAAAATAGTGCCTACTTTTATTACCTTTCACAAACTTTTAAAACGATTTTCCACAACGAATATCATTGTATTATCTCGAACTTTCTGCCTTTTGAAATCATCAGTATGCCTTCTCAGCGATGGCTATTGAAGCTGTTTACTGTAAGGCAGCCTCCAAGTATTTGCTAGAATATGGGAAACTTATTGTTAGTTCTCTTTTTTCAGGTTTAAAACAAAATAGTAGAATACGTCTTGATAAACGTCTTCAAAGACATCAAAAATAAATCAGAAAAATATGAAAAACGGTTAAGAGCAAGGATAAGGAAAAGTCTCCAAGTAAGTATATTCAATTCAACTTTGGACTTTCTTTTACTAATAATACCGTCGTTTAAAAGATTTAATCACCTTTGACAATTTCTTCTTTTAATTTTATTGTCTGAAGAATTTGGTTGAATGGAGTAATAGTTCTTAAGCTCAAAAATAACGAGACACCTAATTAAATGCCTTAAAAATAACACAAATCTGCTTTTTCAAGGACAACACGGCTGGTTTTAATTAAAGGGGTTTTAATTAACACGAAATTTCTTAAAACTAACGTTTAATCCCAAAAAATACACAAGCTTCAAAGTAAAAATAAATGGGCAGACCATATGACCCTTAAACAAATCTATAACGTAATCTACCTCGAATTTCGCTCATCACCAGTAGAAGACTGCACTGTTTCAGAGCAAAACAATATTCTAAATATTCTTCTATTCTGGTCACCATCAAGCGACGAATTTTCTACTGATAAGGTTTGACATCCAATTCTTATATCTCCATTATAAATCCATCCGAGAACAAAATTAAATTATGATTTACTCGTCTCATTTCAGAAAGAATTCCTGAAGCGGAATAAACCTGCAGAAGAAAAAGAAGAAATCAAATTCTTGGATGAACTCGTTGACCACTTCATCAATAATTCTTTTACGCAGGTATTATGATTGTTAAATCTTTTTTAATTTTTTGATAGTTCCATTTAGAAATTAACATTTTGAATTGTGAATTTAAACCTCGTTTACTTACAGTTGAAACTTTTTTGGTGGTTGGATAAAATGATTTAATTAAAAGTTATTCTAATATTGACAGAATTCTCAACTTCAATCTGGTCAAAATAAACTATCTACCCCTGCGGAAAGACAGGACGGTTCAAGCTCCGACACTTCCAGTTATTGTAATGACACCAGTAACTATCAGGTATTTAATGTTATTTTGATATAAATCTTCAATTGTTGCTGTTCTTTTTGAAATTTGTCAGAGAAAGGGAAAACCTTGACTTTTGAAACTTTACTTAGGCGAAACCAATTAATTTGTTGTTCTACAGGCCCACCGACCCTATATTTGCTAAAATCAAAAAAAAAAATAATATTGAATTTCCACTGCAATAAATTTTATACACTACTTATGATAGTAAAAGCCAAATATTAATTCGAAAAATTGAAAAATTTAGAAAATTAAGCATTACATACTAATTTATTATTATGATCTTCATCGAAGATAAAGAAAGTGAGTTTGTGATCCAGATATTTTTTGGAAAATATTGTCGGTAATTGAAAAATTTATTGTTATTTTACCGACCGACTGACCGACCCATATTTTTCTAACGATCTGCACGTAGAACAACAAATTAAATTGGTCTCGTCGTACTTCAATGTCAGAAATCATTGCAAAAAATTTTGCCCCCTAAATTAGATTTTTGAAGAAGTGATTTGTGAAAATTACTTCCCACAATACGCATTTTCAAATTTGATTGGCAATTTATTGTTCTACTTGGCATGATAAAAGGGAATATGATATAATAAAAAACTGAAAGGACTTAATGGTTTTCTCTTACAGGAGGATCCTCGAATTGAATCTGGTCCACTTCATAAATCAAGTTTATCCTCTGAGAAAAAACAAGCAGATTTCACCTCTACCAGCTCCTGTTCGGACAATAGAAGCTATCAGGTATTGTGGTATCACACCACAGATTTACCCTTTAAGTACATGCTAAGTGAATTACGTGATTGACCATTTCCTCTTATAATTTGCTTTAAGAAACTGCAGTTAATCTGAAGCTGTGTTGATTTTCTTTTGTAACTGATCTTTTCTGCGGTATTGATAAAAACAAATATTTCATCTTAGGTTCAACCAATAAGCTCAGAGAAAATCAAGCATCGTGATTCGAACCAGAAGTATCATGAAATACATCTTGTGAGTTATGGTTCATTTTTGCTCAGTTTGCGAATGTTGCATTTTAATGGAGATATACCGTATCAGTAGGTCGAATGACTGAGAGATGCGCACAGAGTTCTCTTCCTTTATTGAGAAAAACAGTAGATTGAATGGAAAGGACACCCGACCTTGAATAACAGAGGTCGATCAGGGTTGAACAAACAAGAATTTGTAATTTACGTGATTAAAATGTTTCCTTTTGATAGGTACGTCAAATTAACTGATTGAAAGAAAAGATTCAAAAATACAATTGGAACGCCAAAAAAAAAGAAAAATTATCGCCGACAACAGACTGCTTCTTTACAGAAGTAAAGAGTTAACAAGAATGAAGATACAACCCTGTGTTTCGCCGCGATCTGTTTTGTTGGTTGATACAGCAGTATATTCAGATTTTTTTAGGATATATCGACAATATGATCCTGGACACATCTTTTGATCTCATTGAGATTAAAACTTTCAAATCAAGTATTGCACCAAATTTCGATATGGTTTGTTTAGAGATGTGTACACCTGGAATCTCAAAAGTGGGTAAACTGTTATTCTTAAAAAAGTCAACAACGCAAACATGAGATTTTCTGAAGAAAAATGCTTTTCGATTCTCTCCGTCGAGGCAAGAATCAGTATTTTACTTTCAAAATATGAAAACATAGTTGATTGTCATGGAATATTCCAACATATGTCCACATACATTGTGCAGTCGCTCGAACCAAAATATCTACTGGAAGATTTTTTTAATGATCGAAACTTCAATTTTGCGAGGAGTTGTCGCGGCAGTTACCTTCATGCATGGAAAAGGAGTATTGAATAACAATATCAGACATGATAACATTGCACTACGCTGTACATCATTCAACATCATACCTATTTTGTTGAGTTTATCTTTAGCTTGTAGAGCTAACTCTAGCAAAAAGCTTACTGTAACACAGCAATTGAGATATGAGACAGCTCTCTTCATTTGCCCCCTCGAGTTAGAAAAGGTTTAGAGCCTCCTTATTTTCTCCAAAGGAACTTTTTTCATATCCCTTTTTTGCTTATAAAATCTTTTGAAAGAGAATAAAAAGATAATTATTGTTCGTTTGTTCCTTTCGAATTACCAGCTGTTTCTTTTACGCTTCTTATACGCATCAAGGAAAAAGAAAGTTTCTTAATAACAATTGAGTTTCGTGTACGAAATAAAGGTCTGAACCAAACGATTTGAATGAAATCTTCTTCAACCGAAGGGGGGTAAATGAAATGTACGTACTTACCAGCGGGGGGTATAGCCATTTGCGTATGCTTGCGTACATGGGGGGTACTCGATTTTCGACATTTTAACCCTATTCCTGTCAGGGGGTGGAATCTACCACGCTGGTGATTTTTTTCCTATAGCTTATCGAAAAATACTCTGAATGCCCTGAAATTTTTTGAATTTTAACAAACACATATAAGAAACATTTTTGCAAAATTTCATGATTTTAGACCCACCAGATCTGGTTTTTTGACTTTTTTCTGACAATACACCGTAAAAGTCTTGTAAACTTAGAATCTTTAAAACTTTTGATAAAGTCGTTCAAACGATTTGAAATTATTTAAAAAAATTTAGAAAAATTTCCAAAATGATGACGTCACCATAAATGACGTCATCAATTTTTTCAGATTTTAGTCATTTTCAGCATTGATTTTATGAGTCAAATTTTATCATGTCATAAAAACCAGCAATTATGTAATAGATTGACTTCTTAGCTTTCAGAAAATCGAAACAGAATTGAAAAAATCAATCTTTGAAGGTTTTATTGCAGTTTTAGTAAAGGGTATTTTTTGACTGGTCAGCGGCAGGCGAAATCTTTGTGATGACGTCATCACTGGTATGATGATGTCATAATATCAAAATTTTTCCTATGAGTTCCTTCCATGGTAAGGAACATTCCCTAAAAGTTTCATGATCATAGCACATCTACATCAAAAGTTGTTCAAGTGTTGGTGGATTCCACCCCCTGACGTTACTATACTCAAAAAGCTTAACGTTAATAGGGTTAATGTGTACGTACTATGTGGCCGTCCCCAAGGTTATATGATGTGCTCAGGTTTTTTGTATTCATTTTGCCTTCATTATTTATCTGGATCTTAAATCACTGAAATGGATGCTACTGTCGACTTAAAGTTAGTGAGTAAATAAACTTTAAATTTTGTAAATTATTTTTTTGTTAGTCAAAGCGAAAGAAAGTACATAATTTAAAAAACAAGAATCTTTTAAATATTTTGCATGCTGGATTCAAAAATTGTGGTTGTTAACCTTGAAAAAGCTTCAAAAATGCCAGTCAACCTTCTAAAGATCGAATTACGGAGATGAAATTGCTAAAGGGACGCAAAAATTGTTCGTATTTGCAAGTTTCGAATTACAAAGTGGGTAATTTTCATCTACGAATGATACATTATTGGAGAAAAAATGTTGGGGTTGTACGGGGAAAAATCTCGTCGCCTGGGGATGAATGATTTCATCACTTTTTGTCAACCAAAATTAACAATCTAGTCACTTCGACCCGACTAAATTATCCCAATAGTTTCCTCCCCTATCTCGAAAAAACAGTGAAACCTCTGAATTAGCAGACACCATCGGAGAAACGGGTCAGTGTCCGCTATTTGGAACTGTTAGCCATTTAGAGACTTTTCAGTCACGGTTCGTAGTGTTTTTCTAGAGGCACTAGGACATAAAGAGAAAGAGAAAAGTTATTGAAATGCGAAAATTTAGGTGTCATTAATCATAAAGGGTTGAATCGTAAACTGTTGCTTGAATATTATATAACACGATTATCGCAGTCTGTGCAGTCAGTTATACAGACTGCGACTGCAAATTCCGTATCTATTCATGAGAGAACAAAAGAAACCATGAAAACAATGGCTGCATTTTGCTTACAAAGTAGAACTTCCAGTGCGAACGCGCCCATTGAAACGACCTTTTAATAAAATGACTTTTTGTTACAAACATGACTGTTAACAATTTATATAAATGAGTTTTCCCAATTCATCATTAAAGCCACATTGACGCTTTTTAGCGAGGTCTGAATTGCTGTTTAAAAAAATGCTGACGTTTTATAAATATAGCACTTTTTTAAGAACCAATTCAACTAAAAACGTATTTCTATTTTAAAGATAACGGATGACCTACTCCTGAAGTACGGCAAAGATCTTCTGACAAATGACACAACCCATGAATGGCGTTCACAGGATAACAGGGAATCGAGCAAGTGGTTGGATGAAATGCAAGACTGGTTTGATGAGAGACAGGATGCATTGAGGAGTAAGGGATGCTCAAACGCAGATATCACTACCATTACCACCATGAACAAAATCCAACGTGTTGTCAGCCAGTGCAAAGCAAGTCATGGTGGACCACTTACTACAATTGAAGAGCTTGATAACATAATCGAAAATACCAATGATGAAAAGAAGTTGAGTAAGATTCTGGATTTAGAAATTAGATACCGAAAGTTCACTATGACAAAAGTAAAAAGTGATTGTCCTCTATTTCTGCAACGAAAGCTGACTAATCAACAGAAGAAAGAAAACATACGCCTACTTATGGAATGCCAAGATCTTGGTTTGAAAGCTGTTGCTACCATGGAAGACCTTGCTAAGGTGATAGGTGTAAGCAATGAGACATCAGAAGAACCACACAGATTGATAACAACAGACCACGATACTGACATTCAAGATGACGACGATAGTGATACCGACAAAGTCCTTTCAACAAGGCTCACATCCTTGGATATACTCTCCAAAGACGAATTCGTTCTAGGTATGTTTGAAGATGGCTTCTACCCAGGACAGGTTTTGGAAGACTGTGGAGAGAAAGTTGATGCTATGTTCATGACCAAAGCTACTGCTTCTCAGTCAGATGATTCACTTTATTGGAAATGGCCATCAAAAAATGACAGACAAATCATTCGGAAGGTTTGCATCTTGAAAATTCGTCCAAACCTGGACATTGCAATCGAGCACTCTACTCAAAGATGTATTATCTTCAAACTTTTAAATCTTGAATGTGGTATAAATGACTGCTTATTGATATTTTACATTATTTTACATCAATATTTCATTAGAAGAGTTTCTACATTATTATTCTATTTTCTGACATTTTAGACCTTTCTTTAGATCTGATAAGTAAAAAAAAGTCGCGTGGGAAAAGGTGTGAAAAGGTTGGTAAAGATGATGGCTTTATACCCTCTATTGGGGTGATTTTCATAGATTTCTTGTCTCACACTGCAATAGATAAAAAAACATAGCCTCTACGATTACACTTAATTTTCAGTCACTAGAACTTGGTGACCTGAAATGTCAAATTTCTACACTGAAATCTGGAATTTTGCATTTTTTTCGATTTTCATGCCGCCATTATGGATTTTCAGAATATTTCTAGATTTTCAAATTAACATTTTCTCAGAGTATTTTTGGTATATTTTCAATCCTGAAATTTTCAGATCTGTAGCAAAATTATTTAAAAAGTTATTTTAGTTTGAAAATAGCATTTTTTTGCGTTTTTCCCCCCAAAATCGGCCAAAAATAGCAAACGGCCATGGTAACCAGGTTCATCGATGAAGTAAGTGAGATCATAGACGGAAGAAGAATTCCATAGACTGGAAGCGAACAATAGGCCATTGATTGAACTCTTTCAATTTGTAAACACTCGGGCCCAGACTTTACGAGGGGGAAGCGGTTTTCAAAATGGCGGACATTTTTGCTTGAGAGGTCTTGTTTCTGAGAGTATTTTTATTACATTCTGTCTCTAAATCATTGTTTTATCTTATAGAAAAGCTAATAAACAATTTGATGTTATGACTGGTTCAAACTGTTCCATTATGGGATGTATTACCAATAGAAACACCCACAAAGATCGTTCTATCTTTCGCCTTCCAACTGGCAAGAAAAGTCCTCAAGCATTGGAATGGAGGAAAAGCTGGTTAAATGTGATACTAAAAGACAGAGACCTTGATAACAATTTCAAGAAACAGATTCAGAAGAATAATGTTTTTGTTTGTGAGAGTCACTTCAAAGAAACTGATTTATTGCAATGTAAGTTCAAAAGTTTGATGTTTTTTAAACAGTTGTTTATAGATAGTGTGATTTCTAGCCTAGCAGTCTGTAAACTCTGATAATCCATATAATACCTAAATAATCTAGCCTGAAAAATACTTGACTGCCTGAATTGGTTGGTCATTGATAAGCTTGGTTCCTTTGTATTTTGACAATTGTAAACAATCTTTTTCCAATTTTAATTTTTTAGATGCATCCAAAAAAGAGCCTCGGGGATACTGTTTGCCAACAGAGAATCTACCTTCAAAGACTCATCAAAGCCAATCTGTTGAGCGACCGACATCAAGTATCGAGAAAAGGGAATCATTCCAGACAAGTCAGAAACAAAATCAAATAGAAACAAAAGATTGTTACAAAAACTTTGAAGAATTCTCTACCAGAATTAATAAGCTGAATTTACCAAAACAATGGAGCATAATGATTGGACCAGAAACAAAATAAATTGAAATTAGGAAGAACGAACGTGAATATCTGTTACCAAAGTTTCAAATTTTTGTCAAGAAAGATCTTACATTCAGGCTCAGATGTTATGGTTGGGTCTTGTCGTCTTCTAATAGAAGTTTTGAAAGATTACACTTCCATGCGTGGCATTACTCTGAGTAATCTCATCATTGTTTTGGAAAAATACCAACTTTGTAAAGGTTTCTTCGTATAGATTGATCCTACCAAAGGTTTTTAATATAAAGTTTAGTAACAGAATCGTTATATTGTTGTATAAAATTTGTTTTGTTTCTAATTTTTAGGTGTCAGTTTGGTTGAATTTAAAGAGGCTGTAAACCTTCAACACCACATGATTCCAAGAAATTTTCACTTCTCAAAATCTGAAGATATACAAACACCCCTATGCCAAGATGAGTATTTGCGATCCAGGAACTGTTTCTTGCTTCTTGAAAAAGAAAAATGCTCAGAATGTCAAAAGATGGAAATCAAATTTCGCAGTGAATTCAACGCTAAAAGGAAATCTCTTCAAACTCCAGTGAAGCCAAATGCACCCTTATCAATTGTTTCAACAGATCGTCTGGTATCCACAGTCAAAGCTCAAAGAGAGGAGAACAAAGCATTAAGAAGAGACACAGAAATACTTCAAGAACGATTGAAGGCTGCCATCTCCGCAAATTCAATGCCAGTTAATGATGATCTGAACAATGACTTAGTCGACATATTCAAAGGTATCCCAAATGAAAAAGTTCCACCGTTCATGCGTTTATTTTGGGAAGAACAACAAAAATATATTCGTACGAAACATAAATCTCAAATTCGTTACCATCCAGCAATCATCAAGTTCTTCTTGTCAATAGCATCCAAATCTTCTTCTGCATATGAGCAACTTCGTTTGGATGAAAAGGAGGGGACAGGTTGTTTGGTTCTTCCTAGTCAAAGGACATTGAGAGATTACAGAAATTACATAAAACCCAAGCAAGGTACAATTTTTAGAGCCATGAATTTTATCCTATCATTCTGAATTTCTCATTGATTTTTTTAAACTTTTCTCCAATCACAGGCTTGTTAGATTTCTATAATTTTCAGCTGATTGAAAAGATATGCCGGCAATGCACGAAAAAGTTGAACGTGTATGTAAACTTTTTTTCTGGTCTTCAAAATAGATTTACCTCACTTAGAGTGTTTTCACTGTTTGTCGGTGACGTAAATCTATTTTGAAGACCAGAAAAAAAAGTTTGTTTACATTCATTCAACTTTACATCCATGTTCAACTTTTTCGTGCATTGCCGGTACTTCAGGACCCCTTCAGCTAAGACCGATGCCAATTACCATCAATACATATTTACTACAATTCTTGTTTGTTTTGCTAAAATCATAATATTATTTTTATAATCTTTATTTTTATTTGAATTTCTAGGATTCAACCCTGAAGTCATTAAAGATCTGACTGACAGGACTAAAAGCTTCAGCGATTCAGAAAGATACATCAATATCCTCATTGACGAGATGAAAATACAGGAAGATCTCGTCTGGAATAAACACACAGGCGAGTTAATCGGTTTCATAGATCTTGGTGATGAAAACCTCAATGAAAGCCTTCTTCAGGACAAAACGAAATTAGCCACACACATTATGGTTTTTATGGCAAAGAGCTTGAAAAACCCCTTATCATTTACTTTTGCCAACTTTGCTACTGACGGAGCCACCATCGAGCAAATATTCTCCTTGTATTGGAAGGCAGTTAGTATTTTGGAAATGAGCTGCAACCTCAAAGTTATCGCAACTGTGGCTGATGGAGCATCAATCAATAGAAAATTCATGCAGATGAACAGTGTAAGCTAACTTTATAATATAGTTTCAAAAACATCAAAATATGAATTATGTTATAGTGCCTTGAGTCAAAACCTCAAGTCAAGTCTTTTTTTAATCTAGTGGTCGTGTATATAGCTGTAAAGTATGAAAGTTTGAGTTGTGATATTTTATTTCAAATGAAGTAATGGTTATGAAAATCACTCACAAAATCTGAATGATTAATGGGTCTTTTTAAATACTCGGTTTTTTGGAGATTGTTTGTACAAAATATTCACAAATTATTTTTTTTCTTATAGAATGATGACGCCAAAAGTTCTGACCTTGTCTATAAGGTGAAGAATATGTATTCGGTGGATGAGCGCTACATATTCTTTTTTGCAGATGTGCTGCATCTTATCAAGACTGCACGGAACTGTCTCTGGGCATCTGGATCAGATTTCTCTCCAAGATTTATGTGGAATTCTGGTAAGTTCAAGTATAATATGAAAGAAGAAAAATCAAATAGATCACAATATCCAGAGAAGCCACTTTTTATAAACAGCTGAAATTTTCTTAAGGGTGGTGTTTGGTAAATTTCTGCATAGTAACTGCAGTGTAGTTAAAAAATAGCTTAAAAATGGTAATTTGAGAAAAAATTATGCGAAAAGTTTTTTTTTTCCAAATAATTTTGGAAATTTTTTCAGAACTTTCTTTAATTTATTTATTAAGTCTATTTCCAAAATAAGTCACTTAAAATATTCACGAAGTTTATAAGTGCATTTCTTTACAGTTGCTTTTATTTTCTCTCTTAGGCTCCTATTTGCTTTGGGTGCATGTCAAATCGATGTTTTACAAGGACAATGGTTTGAAGTTAATGCCAAAAATAACGACTGACCACACCCTCCTTAACTCGTACTCCAAAATGCGAGTGCATCTTGCTGCTGAAATCCTCAGCGACACAGTTGGAAAAGTGCTGTCGAAATTTGGTCCGGAAGAAGCCAAAGGAACTGCAGATTTTTGTTTGCAAATGGATCAATTTTTCGATTGTTTTAATGTCCGAAACACCAAGGAGTACAAGGATAAAAGAAAACCGTACTTAGCACCATACACCACAGCTGACCCTAAAAAGGACGAACGTTTTGGGTTTCTCGACTCTTTCATGAAATATTTGGACAATTGGAAAAAAAGTGCAGTTGAACGCCCTGGAGAATTTTCCCAAGCTAACAGAAACAACATGTTTCTGTCATTACCTACTTACAATGGTATCAAGATTAGTATTACCTCACTAAAAGAAATAATCCCATATCTTCTTGCAAATGGTTTCGATTATATCCTAACAGAAAAGTTCTGTCAAGACGATATCGAGAATTATTTTGGCCGACAACGTGCCATTGGTCATCGTAAGGACAACCCTACTGCGAAAGATTCTTTGCAAAATGACAATATCATTAAGTCTCAATTTGATACACAACCTATAGCTGGTAAAAGAAAGGCTGAATTTGACCCTAGTCATATACCAGACACTCCTCTGAAGAAATGGAGGCGTTGATAGAATTATTTTTTGATTATACTACACGACTCGAATTTATGATATCTTTCCTACGATTACTTTTCAAATGTTATTATTTTTAAAAGTATGTAGTATGTTTTTCAAGTTACTTTTGGCTATACTTAAAAAACATTTCATTAAAAAATGAATTTTTCTGATTTTTGATTTTTCTATTTTGGTCCTTTTTTCAAAGAAGTTGCGTAAAGTTGCTTCACCCTACCATTTCCTGATAAACTCCCACTACAAATTTTAGTTTTTTTATTAAGCTGCTCAAAACAATTACAGCATCCAAAATGAAAGTCCCATATTTTGATCTACTCTTTTCTGCTAAATTGTCTCTCATTGAGCTCTTCCAGAAAAAACCGTTCATGGGAGGTGGAAAGTACATCATCGTCCAGGGGTATTGAGAAAACCCTGAAAAACTGCCATGACCATAATGTGAATTTAACATGTCCAGGGTGTCAATTTGATGCTTGTCCAGGGGGTGAAAAATTATAATGTCCATGGGTAAAGCACTGAAAAAATAATATATCCTCCACCCCCTATGAACGGTTTTTTTCTGGAAGAGCCCATATTTTAGGAAATTTTCCTGAAAAATTCCTTAAAACTTCATTTTCTTTGGGAAAATCATCACTTAAATACACGGCATTGTAAGAATCTTCCCCTGCTTATTCTACCCACTCCTACAAAAGACCCATTTTGATCTGACGATCATTCGATCTATATTATTGATCCTTTGTAATTTTCAAGAATCTTTGGGTATCTTTTTTCAGAGGATCTTCGTAGAACCTGGGCTATTCGGGTAGGCTGCACGCATCCTAACATAGGTGGTCAAAATTTCCTTTAATGATGGGGGTTTTAATGATGCCTGCACGGGGCCAAAACCCGTTGTCTGGGGATTCAAAATCTTAATGATCGGGGTGGGTTCCACTGAAAATGTTATATCCTTCACTGAGAGTCCAGTAAACAATGTTTTTTTGATCATCAAAATCTCTCTTTTAGACTTTTCTTTCTTTTATAAGAACCACGAGGGAGAAAGAAGCAAGCAAAATAGAGATTTGAAAAAACAAACTAAAAGTAAGAACGGTATAAGGACTATCCAAGGCGATAATTGTGTTGAAAAAATGAGAACAAACTGGCCTGAGCAAAAAGTCACTAAAAAGGTGTTTTGTAGGAAGAAATTTTAGCAGGAATTTTAAATTTGGTTGCAGGATATCAAAGCAAATAGAGGGTTCATGATGAAATGGTAGACAGTCCCCATATTGGATTCAATAAGAATAATAACCAGGGAGAGATTGAGCTCACTATTCAAAATTTTTTAAGTGAAAAAGTATCATTTTATCATTTATTTATTCATCCTCATAGCTTTCTCCATTGAAAAGATTGGATGAACTAAACTACTTATAAGCCACAATAGGTTGAAAAAATGCTGCTTTTAAAAATAAAAACTTTTAACAAATTAATAAATTTTTTCAATAGAAACAAACTGATTAATGAGAAACATTGCTAGTTTTGGTAACAAATACAGTGTAGGAAATTCGAACATTCTTAAGTTACTGTAAGTGGCAAAATGGGTTGTAAACAGCCTTTATTTGCAAGAAAACAGATGGAAATTATCAGTAGTGACTCCTTCAATAAAGAACCTAAGCATAGTTTCACCCCCCCTCTTTCTTCTGGAGGGGGGGGGGGTCAGAAAATTCTCCAAAAAGGATTGGAAAGGTGAAAAAAAATTTCAGGGGGGATTCTGAAAAGGGGCAAAGAAATCTTAATAGGGGGGGCTGGGATTTTAGAATCAGAGCATTGAAAATAATGTTCAATTCATTTAAGTTTTGACAAATCTCATTTCAAAATTTTGCATTTTCGTAAAGATGCAAGGTAAAGAAGGGGCAAAAAAGATTTTCAATTTTCTTGAGGGCCAGACCGGAGGAAACTATGCTAAGTAGCTTGTTAATTTAACCGCTTCTAGCTAAATATGGTTAGCAAAATTACAGTAAAATTAGTAAAATCTGTTCAGAAGTTTTTATGAAGAAAATTACTCAAAGTGTAACAATAATAGAACTCAAGTTTTAAATATTAAACATGCATAACACAAAACAAGTCGAATCAGGGCTCTTCTTGTTCTGCTTGTTTCAAATTTGTTCTCAGAGAGTGCTTTTTGGTAGACTTGTTTTTGAATTTGTATTTTTCTTTGATACTTTTTGCATAAGAGAATCCTCTAATTCTGAGGTATAAGGAAAGGAGTTGCTCAAGTAAGTCTTTCCCAAGTTCAGTATCTATATTTGACGAGGAATCTTCACGAACAAGTTTTTCATCAGAGTTCTAACAATTGCTTTGTAGTCCACTTTTGTAACATGTCTACATGTTTCCCGGGTGAACATAATTTCACCATGTTCAAAAACATTTACCATTAATTCACAAATACACCACAGTCCACCTATTTTTTGCATTAATCAAAGCATGCTCCTCCAAATCAGTAGGTTCGATTTTAAATTCTTTCAACAAATTGATTGATTTTTGAAAAACCTCCTTGCGCAAATGTTTGCTTAGGCGTAATTTGGCGTAAATTTTGTGGACTGCATGACCTGCAATGTAATTGAGGGCTGCCTTCTCCTTTGGCCCTAGTTTTATTCTGATGTCAACATTTACATCACATTGCTTTGGTTTAAGATGCTTTATAAGGCTGCCTGAAAATTCCAACATGAGAAGATTATGGACTCGCTTATCTGGAAACAATTGGTCAAGTTTTGAAGAAGTTATCCGGCGTAAAGCTGCAAGAAATTCATCGTTTTTAGTTTCTTTGTATTTCAAGATAATTCCCTCCATTTCGTTAAAAATCAAATCTGCTTGGGCTTTGGTGATCTCAAAACCATTGAATTGGGATCGAAAAACCTCTGGGTAGCATTCGTTAATCGATAATTTCTCAGTAGATTCTTTGATGAGTTCAGCAATATCCTGTGATCCCAATTTGGAGCTTGCAAGTTTGGTTTTTTCTTCTTGCTCTTTGACTTTCTCTAAGTAAACTTCATGTGGAGATGTTTGGCTGACTTGTGTCTCTTTATACCAGCTTTTGTTTTGCAAGTTTTTCCACATACTTCAAATTCGAACGTTGCTCCTTGTGAGGTCTCTACAAGCTAAAAACAAGAAGAGAAAAATATTAAATTTCTTAAGTAAAGTTTTTATTAGCCATCAGCTGAATCCCCCACAAAGGTTAAGGCTCAACGCAACCTGCTACAAGGGTGGAGTGCCATGAATCAATTGAGGATAGAATTCTGTTATTTTGTCTAAATAAAAGGAAAGCTTGAAACATATAGCAAAAAGAAAACGTATTTTCAAACACCCAAAATATAACGAATAACAACAACAGATTATTGATGACCAAAAAGAGAGTTTTGAGCCCTAGAAACTCGAGAATTTCTACAGATTAGCGACCAATACTCACATCTGACTCTATAGAATTTATTTGTTCCAAAACTTCCTCTTCACAATCAAAGAAACCAGTATCAAGCAAAGAAAGCACATCCTCAATGGGGTAATCACAGCCAGAACTGCCCGAGTTGGACGCTATTTTGAAAACCGCTTCCCCTCCATAGAGTCTGGGCACAAGTATCTCGAGTCCGGCTCGCTAAAACAATGCGCCTATTGTTCGCTTCCAGTCTATGGAATTCTTCTTCCGTCTATGGTGAGATAAGGGAAGAATTTGTTGGGTTCATCAGATGTAAATCCACAACCGCAGAAAGCCTCACCGAAAACATCCTGACCAAAATTAGAGCTTTAGGACTTGATCTAAGCAGGTTACGCGGTCAAGCATATGATTGAGCCGGAAATATGGCGGGTGCTAAGTCTGGCGTGAGTACTAGGATCAAAAATCTCTATCCATTGGATCTCTACTTCCATTGCGCCTCTCATCGACTAAACCTCTCAGTTGCCACTTCGACAATTATCATGGAAGTGAGGAAAATGATGGATTCGATTCGAAAAAGCAGCGAAATTTTCCGATTTTCAGCCAAGAAGACAGAACTTAAAGCAGCAGATCATTATCGATACACCTGAAGATAAAAGGAAGGTTTTGTTGGATGTTTGTAAAACGAGATGGCTGCAACGGATCGATGGTTTGGAACGTGTTCAAGAGATGATGGAGGGAATTTTAAACACCCTCGACAAAATAGCGACCAACCATGATAATTCTTACAAAAGGTATGCAAGAGATGACGCCAATGGTGTTTCTTGGACTTTTTTATCTTTCCAGTTTATCGTGTCGTTGATTGTTGTTCGTTTCGTAATGCCGTACACGTTACCTCTGACAAGAGAACTTCAGAAAAAGAAACTAGACGTTTTGAAAGTTTATGAAGCTGTCGATAATGTGATTTCTACTCTGAAAGATTGCAGAGATAACGTCGATATTTATCACGACCAATGGTACCAAGAGGCGATGGAATTTGCGAGGAAACACGGGACAGAACCATCGCTCAAACGAACCACAGGCCAGATGGTCTACAGGGCCAATTACAAAACGAATAGTCCTTCGGAGTATTATAAGTTAGCCTTAACCATCCCGCTCCTAGATAGAGTGAAGGCCGAACTTGTCGAACGCTTTAGTAAAACTCACCGAATTTTTTACAATGGTCACTACATATTACCCAACTACGTTCTCAAAGCGAACGAGTGGAAGGAGAATATTCGTGAGTTTGCCGTTGGGTATAGAAGTGACCTCCCGTGTTTTTTGAACCTTGATGCGGAACTTGATGGATGGGCCGTCTATTGGAAAAAGAAAAGCATTGATGTTAACGGTAAGATACCTGATACGGTTGTAGATACACTGAGAGCTGTTGATCCTATAAAGCATTGGTATCCTAACATTCACAGAATTCTATGTCTTATTGCCACAGTTCCACCCATGTCTAATTCTTGCGAGAGATCCATTTCAAAGTTGAGACTCTTAAAAACTTATTTAAGATCGACGATGCGGCAAGATAGGTTAGACTCGTTGTCGCTCGCATTCATCAATCGTGTGATTATACCGTCACCATCTGATTTTAAAATAATGTTCTGTCTTTTCTTTCATCAAATTCCATATACCGTACTAAAAAAGGGCCAATCCCGACTACCTTATTCAAAGAAAATTTGGTGGATTTGCCCTAAATCTGCAAAATAAGTTCCCGCCGCCAAATTTAACTTTATTGCCATCTGCTAAATTAAATTTTTTTCATTCATGTCTGATTTTTCACGATTTACCAACTAAAAATATGCAATATCAATGTTATGACCTTGATTTTCGATTCTAAAAATCTGTCATCCGCCAAATAAATTCCACCAAAATTAAATTTTTCTCTAATCCGCCAAATTAAATTCCCTCTAAAAAAACTTTTTCAGCCATCCGCCAAATTAAATTCCCTAAATTTCTTTGAATAAGGTAATTGAGCTGCTCCTGTTGGACTTTGCAAACAGATGTTTACTTAGACATCAAACCACCAGCTAGAATTAAAGAAGAGATATTTCATACTGCTTCCTAGCCTTTCATCCTTGAGAGATTTTCAAGAAGTGTTTTTACAAGCAAAACAAACATTCACATTAAGATGTGAATTTGAGAGAATTTTTTACTAATTTTCCTCTTTTAGCTTTTGAACAGGATGAACAGCAACCTGGTAATTACATATTCTTACTCTTTCTTAACCCTAACAAGGCTTGTTTATTCCAACTATTGAAATAGAGAATTATTTGTAATTAACTTAATTTAGAGACCAATTTAAAGGATATAATTGAAACAATCTTGTTAAATTTAAATCATTACATCTGAAATTTTTTTCGTAGTCTGTTCTATAGCATTATCGTTATGAATATTTTTTCCATAGTCTGTTCTAAAGCATTATCGTACATGGCAACAACCCCAAAGAAGCAAAAAAAGCCTAATCCTGAAGGTATAATATTTGTATGGTCGTATTACACTTTTTCTAATAAGAACCAGTATAATTTTTCTGATGCTCAACTATTCTTATCCTGTTCTTTCATGCCAATGTTAAATTTAGTTTGGGTGAGTCTTCTGAATTGTTTTCTAGTCTGACAGCAAAAAAGGTGTGTGGAAATGAGGTTAGTTATATTTGTAAATTTCATGATTCATTTTCATATTCACTGGGCGAAATAAGAGATTTCCAATTTCGAAATATCTTGAAAATATGATATTTACAAGCGATTTGAAAAATTCGACTTTTAAAAATTGGAAATATGTTGAAAATATGATAATTCAATGAATTTCAGAGATTTTGAAAGACGGTATTTTCAATATTCACAAATTTTTGAAATATGAAATTTCCAAAATTGGAAATATGTTGTAAATATGATGTTTCCATGAGAGGTATTTTTCGGCCAATCATCGATTCTACTTTTCAAATTTTTACTCTCAGTCTTTCAGCTTCTCAAATCAGCTGTTCAGCTTATATTTATTCCCAATAGCATTAACTCAGGCATCAACTTGAATTAGAACACAGTTATTCAATTTGAGAAGTTATAAAGTTAATCTGAGAAGCTGAAAAGATGATCTGAGGAGCTGAAAAGATGATCTGAAAAGCTGGAAAGATGATTTGAGAAGCAAAATAATCCATTCTTAATTTTTGAAGAACAAAAACTTTAAGTAAAAAGATATCATTAAACTGAGAAGTTGAAATTATAATCTGAGAAGCCGAATTCCAAATCTGAGAGGCTGATTTTAGATTTGAGAAGCTAAAATTGTGATTGGCCGTAAAGGTACTGCCATGGTTTCAATGAATTTCAGAAATTTTGAAAGACGGTATTTTCAATATTCACAAACTTTTGAAATATGAAATTTCCAAAATTGGAAATATGTTGTAAATATGATGTTTCAATGAATTTCAGAAATTTTGAAAGACGGTATTTTCAATATTCACAAATTTTTGAAATATGAAATTTCCAAAATTGGAAATATGTTGTAAATACGATGTTTCAATGAATTTCAGAAATTTTGAAAGACGGTATTTTCAATATTCACAAATAAAAAAGTGAGCTTTTTGTTATATTTAATTAATAAATTAGAAACTTTGAGGCAGAAATATGATTATTGGCAATTTCTTAAGAATTCGTACACTATTCTTATAAAAAACATGTTTATGATATTTCAATGAATTTCAAATTAACTTTTTTTAACTGAAAAAGTTGTGAAAACATGATGTTTTAAAAATTTCCCAGACATTTTGGAAAGACTACATTCGCAATTATTTCTAAATTTCTTAGTCTGTGATGATGGGCTGATGGGCTTTGAGTTTTAGCTAAAGCGAAACAATCGCATCAAAATCAATCACTGATCATAAACATTCTGATATTTTGCTTTTATTTTCAAAGAAAAGGCAACGAGGTTTAATAACCCTATTCGGCGTAGGGGGGGGGCTCTTTCTGTTTGGAAGTCAAACTATTGGTAATAGCTCCTGAAATAATAGAGCTTTTGCCATGAAATTTTCTGTAAATTCCTAACTTTTATTTAGCTTCAAAATAAAAATAAAATTGACACCTAAAAATCTTTACACCTTCAGCATGATGACATTTCTGACAGTAAGGTGTCACAAAAATTGACACTTTTCCAATACAAATTTATTTTTAATCTTAATGTCGTTTAAAAATATATCGTTTAAACCGTAATTTGTTGAATATTTAGGATAACATAAATATTTTAAACTCAGGCAACTTTTTTCTAAAGCTTTTGTTAGAATACAATAGCTATTCATAAGAGGAAAGGAAATTTTCGGTTTTTGCTCACTTTGGGCATGATATGAATGACGTCATCAAAAAAAAATTTTGTCAAATGTTACCTTACGTGACAAGGATCTTGTGTGCCAAATTTCATCAAAAAAGACCTACTACATCAAAAGTTAAGGGGTGGTACAGGAAAAGCCCCCCCCCTAGTTCAGTAGCTTACATACTATTAGAACAAAAGACCTATCACAAGATAGCAAAGGAACTCGACATATTATATCGCGCATAAAAACAGAATTTTTAAATTTACCCGTCAGCAAGCGTATTGGGAGAAAATGAGATCGGGTTGCTAGTCTCGTTTGAAACTGGAAACTTGCAAATGCGATGAAAGACAATTTGATTCATCTTCAAGTTTTTCAAACACAGATTACTCACTTTTTTTATCCGTAAATTGTGTTCATATTTCTGCAAACAGTAACTGCACTAACTCAACTACATTTGTGTAAAGTTTGGAGCTTCAAACTTTTGCGATGCTGAAGATATGTTAAGATATCTTTGATATAATACTTTATTCAAAATTTACTGAAATTAGGGTTATCCTGTATTATGTCATACAGAGTTGATACACTTGGTATAATTTTGAATTTTAGAGATAGTAAAGAATGGCTACAATAAATTTGAATAAAAGAACAATGTTTTCTTGGAATAAGAAGAAAAAAGAGCTTGGTTTTGAATTGAAATCTCATTGCAATTTGCAAACTATGTTCTACAAAGATTTGATCGGACTGTGTCTTCCTCTAGTGAGACTGAAGAAGAAATACTTGCTGATGAAATTTTTATGTAGTGTCGGATAAAAGTGTAGATGTAACTGGTGTTAGCAGTGTTGCAGATCCTCGTGACAGTGAAACAACAACAAATCATAATACGAGTGTTAGTGACACGTATTAACTTACTGGACAAGACTAATCACCAACAGTAAGTTGTTTTAATTGATTATTTGATGGTGTGTGCTTGTCTTAAATCTGTTAGTTGAAAAAATCTCTGCGTTAAAACATGAACTCTTTTCCTGCTTAAACTTGACTTTTTTGTTATTAAATCAACTTCTAATGTTCCAATCCAGACCCGATCAATCGAACTTGTCGAACCAATCGAACAATCGAACTAATCAAACTCCATCGAACGATTAAAGTTTGATTAAAAAAATTAATCGAACCTAATCGCACACTCACTCAATTTTTGAAGCAATAGCAGTTCGATTAGTTCGGTCAGTAAAAACAAGTCCAATTAAAATCAATAAAAAGAGGAGATATCAATCGATTTATTTTCCAATCTTTTTTATAATAACAGTAGAGTTTTTTCACAAGCCTGATTACATAGTTCGATTGTTTATCGATTTATATTTATTTTTTCTTAATCATTTATCGATCGAGAATATCTGAGATAAAAACCTCTTGTACTTTTAAATTCTGAAATTATGAAAAACTTAACTGATCTCTTGAGCTAGTAGAAAAGTCTTTTTTATTTTCATTTTTTTATATTGCTGCCTTTCAATTAATATGCAAATGGTTGAATAGAAAAGGAATTTTTTGATTTAGTGAGAGGAAATTAATTAGAGGTTAGTAATTTTGTCTCATCTTCAGTTATCTCTTCAAAAAGTACCATAATGAATATTCATTCCCTCTTTTTCAATCTCAGCATCGGTGACAACTTATTTCAATTCTTCAAAGTACTACACCACAAGAAGAAATGATAACTTTCTTTCAACAGTTGCAACAATTGGACGTAAAAAAACGGTAAGAGGCCTTATGCATAAAATCTATGAACTATACTGTGTTCTTTCATTTTCATATAAACAATGGATTGATGTAATGAAGTGGCCACCCATCTTTGTGGGCATACTATCACAATAGCTGAAGCTTTCTGTATTGAAACCGTTAACACGTATTTGAAAAACATATATGTTAGGCTTTTTTATAGATTTACCGGGGGTCTTACTTGAAAGTTGTTGTGCGCAAAAATTTTGCCTGCATTGATAGTAGCTGAACACTTTGAAGAAGTCAGAAAACATTAAATCACAGATTTCATTCAATAGTGCTTTATCTTTTCAACCTGCATTACTTTTCAGCTTTTACAGTATTACTTCAATCATTTTTGTCTTTTTCCTTTTTTCAGAAGCTTAGAAATCGGAAGAAGGTGCTAAAAGCGAAGACGACTATCTCTGACGTCGATAAAATGGTGATCGATAAGGTTTTAACGATGGACTTCATGTCGTCCGAAGATGAAAAGGAGGACTCGCGGTTCAACCACTGAGATGGCGTTCGCAAAAATGTGATAAGTACTTTGAAGCGTTGGATAAAAAGACAATGACAAAGCGATCGACAAAAGCGCAAAGACAAACGCAATATGGGGCCTTTCAGTGGAAGGGCAGCACCTGAGGTCTACGAATCAAATGCATGGACAATAATAACTAAATAAACCTTTAACCTATTCATTTTGTTATATTATGTTACTATTTTGCTTTAATGTTTCTTTTGTTTGAGATTTTCTTTAGCTTGATATTTTTATTTATTTCAGTTAATTAATAGCCCCTCTTCCCCTGGGCAGTAGACATGCTTGTAAGAAAATCAATATGGAAAGGCTTTTTAGCCACTTGTTGAATAATGGTTTGACGAGCATGTGGTGGTGAAATTTCTCAAATTTAGGGAATTTGAAAAATGTGGGAAGGATAAGAGTAAAATTTTGATATTTTAGTACCTGCCAAAATAAATGCAGTTATTGTACAGTACATGTTTAAAATTTTGTAGATAGAAATGCAGTATAGATTGTTACTTATATATATTCTTACATTTCATTAGCAGTCTAATTTATGTAATCCAAACTCCTTTAATTCGAAATTTTCACACACTTTGTAAATCGTTTATGTATCTCTGAAGTTGAAAATTCACACAATACGATCAAATATTATGACCCCTTCACCATTTGAATTACATAGTTGAACTATATCTTGTAAATTTCACTTTTTTATGGAAAATATTCAAAAATAACTCCTCAACATTATTGTTTGATAACTTTTTATTTATTATGTTTTATGATTTGGAGGCAACTTCTCAAATATCAATCAGCAAACAAGACTTTTGCAAAAATTTTAAACATCTTCTTAACATTTAAAATTTACTGGGAATATAATATTTCTAATCACTGGAAACCGATAGAAATACTATATTTTCAAGATATTTCGAGGATTGGGAAAACCGTATTTCCAATACATTTGTAAATATGGAAATATGACTTTTCTATATTTCCAAAGCTTTGGAAATATGACTTTTCCATATTTCCAAAGTTTTGGAAATACCATATTTCCAATACATTTGTAAATATGGAAATATGACTTTTCTATATTTCCAAAGTTTTGGAAAAACCATATTTCCACATTTACAAATTTTGGAAATATGATATTTCCAAAACTTTGGAAATATAGAAAAGTCATATTTCCATATTTACAAATGTATTGGAAATATCATATTTCTAATCACTGGAAATCCCTAGAAATGCCATATTTTCAAGATATTTCCAGGATTGGAAATCTCTTATTTCGCCCAGTGATTATTATTATTCTATTATTTAACCTTACAGAGGAAGAACGACATGGCTTTGTGATTAAGCTGTTTGATGTTGCTACATCACCTTCAAAAGTTCATTATTTTAATGATGTACTTGATGATGGGAATTCTGAACATCCTATTGTTTGTTACAAACCAGAACTTCATGCAACATTCCTGTCCGCTAAGCTCAAAGATCATCCAATCAAGGTCTCCAACTTTACGCAGATGCACGATGAATACCGTGATGCTGTTACATATAAACTTGGTCACAGTGCTTTTGATCAAGTTAAGCCATAAGTACAGGCTGTAAATGCGTTCACTAAACTGCAAGAAATCAATGAGAAACCAGAAAAAAGTGTCGTTAATGTACCATGACACATCAGTGTTGTTTGTGAAGCTCAAGAGGTTTGTTTCTTTTATCTTCTACGTTAAATACTATGCAGTTCCGGTCCTCATTTCATTAGATTGATGTCCTCATTTCATTAGATTTATGTCCTCATTTCATTAGATTTATGTCCTCATTTCATTAGATTGACACACGCTTTGGGCGAAAAAGAAAAATGACGGTCTATGTCAATGATGATTCTATTAAAGATTAAAGACTAAATGCGGCTTGTGATTTGGGGCTTCAATCTCTCTCATGTCAACAAAAGTGTCATATAGATTTAAGGAGATGCGCATAAAGAATTATAATGGCAAATATTTAACCACAACAGTACACACTGAAATTGCAGATGCCGAATTTGCTACTGTTGCTAGCGCCATTGAACCTGAAAAGATGGAAACAGTAATCTTTCCCTGCAACGGCAATTAACAGATTCGATACTAACTATTATTCCTCTGTATGCAAATGTAAACTACTTGTGAAGGGTAAATATGGTTCATGTAACAAGTGTGGAAAATCAATACTGGGTACAAAATTCTTTGATGTAAAATTAATAATGAAAAATGGTATGGATAACATTTTGCTAACAGTTCCCCATGACGTAATGGAGGAATTTATATTACTAACTGGTGCAAATCGTAACAGTGTTGATGAAGTGGAAGAAAAATTGTTGGAAAGTGATGGCATAATGTTAGAGTTCAATCCATCAAGTAAATGTGCCACAAAAATGTTTAGCCAATTAACAGTAAGGGATAGTGAACTATTTGATTTTACATACAACTTTTGTCAATGCACATCCTCTTTATCTTTAGTTGTTTCTTTCTTTAAAACATTTTTTACTATAGTTGCATTAAATTTTACTCAAACCCTAGTAAAAGTATCCTTAAAAAAAATTTCAATCTGCACTCAATCTGCATCTAGTCTGCACTCAGTCTGCATAATCTGCAATCATATTCAACCCAATCTGCACTCTGTTTGCATAGGCTGCAATCATTTTCAACCCAATCTGCATTCTGTTTGCATAGTCTGCAAAGTAATTAAGCTTAATCTGCTTTTATTTTACTACAAATGCAGATTGAGAAACCAATCTGCAAAATGCAATCTGCAGTTCTATAATCTGCAAATTGCATCCTGCAACTGCCTGCAATTTTTATGGATGTATTTTCGGTATCTGCAGCTCGAGACAAGATCAACAATCGGCATTGTTGACTTTACTTACGAATGAAGATTTTTTAAGATTCACCCGCTTTACATGGAGAATCAACGGCGTTCTAGCGGCGGTCGCGCGGGAACGGCTTCGCGATTGGCATGTTTTTCGTGCTTGGTGGCGTAATTTCAAAACTCCAGGAATGGCACTACCAAGATTTTGGCTTCATGCGTGAAAATAGTGAAAATTGATGCTTATTATTGCAGTTTTGGCTATATTTCCCTGTTTTCCGTAAAGAACAGATTTCGGCGATGCTCGATTGTCATGAACGCTTAAAACATTGGCGTAGTATTATGACGAAGAGCAGCCGCTAACGCCACTTCTTTTAATTCTGGTGATAAAAGTCACTTCAAAACCAGCATTTGTATGAAAACCACGTGGGCAGCCCAAATTTTGTAGTAAATAAGTGGCTTCAAACCTTACATAGGAAATTTGCCTCCGATTATACCTTGATGGTACTATCCTATTCGCGAACCTATTTAAATCTTTCAAAAAGTAATGGCAGTATGTAATCAGTTTAAAACTTTTCAAGAATCATTGTAATACTATTTATTCAATCCAGAATTTAATCATTCGTGAAGTAATTGACGGAGAAGGAATAGAGTAAACCAATAGAAAAAATACAGGAAGAAATTTTAGCGGGAATTTAGTTTGGCGGATGGATATAAAAATTTTTCTGGAACTCGTTATCAAAAAAACAAACAAGCTGCTTGTTCAATTTCAGGCCAATAACACGAATTTAAAGAATGCACGAAATTAGTTAAATCTATCGTAAAATAGTGTTTTAAAAGAAATTTTGATGGGAACCTATAATTTGACCAATATTGGCTAAAAATCCACCAAATTTTCATTCCAGCAAAAATTTCTTCCCTTAGGGTAATCTCACGGCTCTTTGATTTTCTTCTTGTCAACAATTGATATGATCACATTTCACCAGCAACTTTTTTGATTGCAATCCGACATCTGATATAATCCCCAGAATTCTTTCTTATATTTAATCACTAAAATTGAAAAGGATAAGTTACATTCGGATCTGCTTGACATTACTCCTACAGTACTTCTGAAGGAATAAAAGAAAGATAATCCCTTGTAATCCACAATATTTATTAACTGTGTGTTAGGAAAAAAAGAACAGAACCTCTTTTCAAATTTGTTTTCAGGAATGATTTAAGTTAAAGAGACTCTACTGCATTCAAAATTTAATCACATTTTTCGAGAAACACTGTATTTTCGGATAATTTAAAACCAAAATTATAGTTACAGTCATATGAAAGACTAAAGCAATATGGAATATAAGTCGACTGGTTTATTTAGAAGAACTGTTAGACTATAATACATAACTGCCCACGGCTAAAAGATACGATAAAATGGTCGAAAATGTCCTACCCTTGAAACTATACTAGGTCACAGTGTGGATCTAAACCACACTGAAATGACCGCCTTCCATCACGCATCACGCTCGCGAAAGAGCGCGCGCACATTGTTAACGCCTACATGTCATCTCCAGTACATTTTAGATTATTCATCGAAAACAGATTACAATATAGTCATTTTTCATGTCTCGATTATTCAATTCCGAATAAAAGACATTCAGGAAAAAAAAGAGAAACACCTGGGTAATCTAGTTGAAAAAACTAGAAAAAAGTAAATGGTAGACAAAGTAATGAGCCAAGGCAAAACGAGATTAGCGTACCACTATGAAAGAAACCGCCTCCGGCGGTCGATAAATAGAATTTCAAAAAAAATCCTACTGTTCCTAAATGAGACTATTAATTGACTGCTTTTCAACCATTGACAACACCTCTTGATACGGGAATGTTTGATTAATCTCATATAAAGAGACCTCTATAGTTAGACGTCGAAACCAACCCTACCTATTTGAAAATGAACTTGGAATCCTAACCCACCAAATTTTTTACCGTGTGCGTAAGTCATGCACAGGAGACTAAACAAAAGTTTTCTATCTATCCCTAATAACTAAAATGTTTTAACTTTGTCACTGACAGGGGTAACAAACATCCTGTACAGAGACCTAATGATAAAA
The DNA here is from genome assembly GCF_902728285.1 of Clytia hemisphaerica. Classification (NCBI taxonomy): domain Eukaryota; kingdom Metazoa; phylum Cnidaria; class Hydrozoa; order Leptothecata; family Clytiidae; genus Clytia; species Clytia hemisphaerica. The sequence continues at coordinate 47,486 of NW_027103609.1, forward strand.
ACTCTCTTCAGAGCTGTCAAATTTATAATTAAAATTGTCCTATCCTGCGTAAACCATGCACAGGAGACTATATAAAAATGTTCTAGCTATCCCTAATAACTAAAATGTTTTAACTTTGTCACTGACAGGGGTAACAAACATCCTGTACAGAGACCTAATGATAAAAACTCCCTTCAGAGCTGTCAAATTTATAATCAAAATTATCCTATCCTGCGTAAACCATGCACAGGAGACTATATAAAAATTATCTAGCTATCCCTAATAACTAAAATGTTTTAACTTTGTCACTGACAGGGGTAACAAACATCCTGTACAGAGACCTAATGATAAAAACTCTCTTCAGAGCTGTCAAATTTATAATCAAAATTGTCCTATTCTGTGTAAACCATGCACAGGAGACTATATAAAAATGCAACAGTGACCATATATAGAAACACCTCTGTGTCACAGATATAGTGGAACCCCACCAACTGGAAAAATTAGTCCTCGCGAAAAATACCATAAAATCTCATTTATCTTCATTTGAAAATAACACTCCAAAACATTATCCACTGGCATTTTCAGCTAAAACACATTGAGATTTCGATAGAAATTTTATTTCCTTCCGAGGGAATAAGCTCTGCCAGGGTATTGAGACAGGGGCGTAAAGAAGCTTTCCTAGCTATACAAGATCCTTATAGAGAGAGTTTATAATAAAAGTTTTGTAATTAAAATCGCCCTATCCTGTATAAACCATGTACAGGAACTATATAAAATTTTTCCTAAGTATGAAGCTACTGTGTATGTAATGAAAAACTGCTCTACTAACGAGGGGGTTTATCTAAAGAATCCTGCATTACTAAAAATAGACAAAAAGAACAACAAATTTCATAAAAACGACATATTTCGCCGTCCACAACCCCGACCGAAAGTGACTGTACCACCCCTAGCGATTCATTCCCATTCTTTTATCACGGGAATAACTACATGTGGTCTAAAAGAACGACAAATTACGCATGCGTATTACAATGCAGGATCCTTTAGAGGAACAGACTGACCATATCGACACATATATGACACTTCTCCAATAATATTATATTTGAGATTTGCTGAGAATAACTAAGATGCAGACGATATAGATACACTCCTGTCTCAGTGAACCGGGGTGGCTTTGAAAAAAGTAAAATGTCACCGGGTCTAAAAAGCGTGAAAAACTCACGTGAGAATTTTTAACTCAAAAGTAGGGACTTTATTTTATTGACCAAGATAAGACCATGAATTTCTCATTTTTGATCAGAGTTGAACAAATTTTGGGACCCTTGGGGCATAAGCTACCCGTTGACTGCAAAAATTTCAAGTAATTTTTACCGAGTTTACTCAGTTCTTTTTCTGGGTTTTCCACTGGAGTGGATCTGATGGGTCGTTGATCCAGGGGTGTATACATATCAGAATGGATTTTGACTTGACCACACGATCATTTAATAGAGAATCGTCATACTGTGTTTGTCGATAAATTGCTTTAAAGTAAATTAGTATATTAAAAACTTCTTTAATCACACTCTAGAATGTTCGGGAAACGGCAAATATATGAGCTAGCCCCATCCGGTTCCAGAAGAATAACTTGCTCGTCAATATCTCTAACATCGATTATACTTTGTTCGTTTCTCATTCTCACCTCATCAAACAATGACGATTCTCTCTCAGCATCTTTAAGACCGGGTAGCTCTTTTAAGATTTTGAAAGATGACACGTTGAAACGTTTCCCAAAAGCAACATAAACAATGCAGTCCACATTTTCAAGGCAGACAAAACGGTCGATAGAGAAATAACCACCGGATTTAAGAGAAACTGTTGTGCTATTACGCCTGGTTTCTTTTGTACGGCATTTCGATCTAATGCGGAAGCCATTTACTTCGATTGAAGAAAAGGAAGAAGCTTCAGTGAAAACGGTCGAGCGAAAAAGGGTAGATAAAAGATATTTTTCGAGATCAGAGATGGCATAATGCGAAAAGCTTCCGATTCCACGAATCGCATCAGTGATGTTGAAAACTTTTCCTTCATTAGAACCATTGCATTTTTTTATGTACTGTTCTTCGATAGATCCTTCAGCGATACATTCTTCGGTTAAAATGGGGATCATTTGAGAAGCTGAAACAGCCGATGCCAATTGAAAAGGGACGTTTTGGGTTCCATGGATCAGTTTCAAGATATATCCGTTTTTATCCTCAAAATGGAAAAGGCTGTAAATGTAAAGTGGTCCAAGCTCTAATACAGTCTTTGGCAAATGTAGCAGCGAATGAATATTTATGGTCATGTTCCGAACGGGATACATTTTATCAAAATAATAAACAAACACAAACAAAAAACGTTCAGATGTTTTGATGTCAGCCACGGTAATTCGGGTCTTGAGAAGCAAATGGATAGCATGTACAAGTAAATAAAAATGTTCGAATTGCCGTGGAGTTAGCAAACTATACATGACAGGAACAAAGTAGTAAAGCAAAAATGAACGAAATTCTGAAGCTTTCCAATAACCAAGGTTAGATTTAATGGTTCGTGGAGCCCTTGAAATATGGTTTGGAGGTTTTATCGAAAGTAAACGGTTTTCAGCATCCTTAAGTTTGTCAAAAACTGAGAAAGATTCATTTTTGTGGGAAGAATCAAACCATAAGAGCATCATTAGCTTGGTTACTCCAAGTAACACACAATGCATATAGTCAACAGCAACACCACGAACAAGATCATAACTTTTCAACAACATAAGAGGAGATGGTCCTTTCACACCAAAAATAGGTTTTTTATCATTCGATTGAAGAACTTGATTGGCAAGTTTGACAGTTTCAGAATGAGATCGTTCGGGCCCAAATGGATCTTCCTTTTGAAGTGGAAAACACCGAACGCTCCCATTTTTTTCAGTCCTGAAGTTGATACCCTCTTGCAAACACTTCGAACAGCCAAATCGACCGTTGAATTGAATGAAGTTAAGGACAGAGGCTTTTGCAGGCATATCAAAAGTACCACATAGTACCATTCCTCGGACTGTCACGCTTTCATTTATTTTCACACCATTGACCATAATGTCATTGAGAGTTTCAAACTGAGAGGGTAAAAATGTTAGCATATTTGGGTGGGTCTCTCCATACCACAGACCAGAAATCAAAATATTCTCTTTCTTTCTCCTATCCTTGAAAGGCAATTCATTAATAGTATACAAAACAGGCCAAAGAGATGATTTGACACTTTTGAAAACTGGAACACCGTCGGTGTTCCACAGAAATGAAATGTTGAAGATGTTACTCAAAAATGCTGAAAACGATTTGTAAAGTGATCCATCGTATATGTCGGAAGGTGATGACGAGTCTCGATTAAAGCGGTAATTCAATTTCGATAGCATACCAACGCGAGAAAAAATAGATTTTATCTGTTTTCTTATGTCAAATTCCATAAAGAAGGATTTTTTTAACCCTTTTTTGGATGATTCGCATTTTTCGTTTGGACAAAGTTTTTCATTTTCCCCTAACTTCACCAAGCAAGTCTTACAGAAATAATGCATTTTCACATTGGGTGACAATGAACCAAAGAGTTTTTGAAAAAGGTGAATCGATTTTGGAAAAATATGATCAGTTGGTAGTAAAACGTTGATTAATAAGATGAGAGAAGAGAGTGCAGCACCGGACAGGTGGAACTTTTGTGAAAATGTTATAACCATGGTCAACGCCGAACCAAGCGTTACACTGGAATTTGTATACAGAGGTGTTTTGAAGTCCGATATGTGACTTGTTTCAGGCTCGTCTTCTGAAAAAAGAATTGATGTAGGAGAAATCTAAAATCAGAATACGGTTTAACTACTCGGCCATTCAATAAACTCTGGATTTGAGAATTAAGGTTTTGATCTAAATATCCAAATTTTGAAGCTGTTGTACTCCATCCCTCAGAATACTAACTACCTCTTAAGCTCTACAACCTATACCGGAATTTCTATATAGCATGGACTATTTCCAACTTCTTATGAATGACTCTGAATGACTATAGAACGACATTAATACTTAAGTTTTTCAAGTATTTTCCTCAACTTTAGAATTTGACAAGATAAGAAAGACATTATCATTCCATTTGAATTGAAAGCACCAGAGGGAGGCTTTTTTCTAAAAGGAAAGAACTCTTGATGTGCTCTGAAAAAGGAGACAGGGGTATTGCCAGGGCATTGATGTGATATTTAATAAGGAACCAGTGGTACATTTAGTACACCCCCTTCACATAGCAAATTATGGCTTATGATACTTTGCGAAAAGTAACGGAATTTCGTTGCGTCTTTTTCTCTTATCAACAAAAAAAAAAATTTTAAATGCACTTTTTTTTTTATAAGGAACCTTAACTTTGCTCTGAGCCTGGAGTTCCTTATTTGTACAGAGAATTTCAGCCTCAAAGTTTCTTATCGAGTTCCTTGTTTACATAGCTGCTAAGTTTGGATCTGCAAAAATTGGATTCCTTAAAACTTTTTTTCTTATTCTCAGCCTGAGCAGTTCCTTAACAATTCCTTATTTTTTTGACCATTTTCAGCCTCGAGTTCCTTATAAACTTGTTCCTTATAGAAAAAAACGTGTATTTTAAAAAGATTTTTAGACATAAGATACCCCTGTATCACAGACCCACTAGGACCCTATTCCCACTTAAAAATTTAGCCCCCGGTGGAAAGATACCCTGGAATTTCAGTCTCACTGGGAAATTGATGTTAAGATATAAGAAAACTAATGGATTAAGATTCCAGACTTCTCCTGAAAGACTTTTTTTCTGTATTCCATAAGAATTAAAAAAAAATTATTGACAGAAAGCTATGAATTTTCAAGTTACAAGTTAATGACTACAATGAACCTTCGTTTACAACTTGATTTTTACCGAAATTCCGTCTTATATCAATAAAGACAGGGATGGAACGACCAATTTAAAGAAGGTTTTAATTTTCAACGGAAGTCATTGTTGTCTAGTAACTGAGTAATCGGAGTAACCCTAGAAAGTTAGCAAAGCTTTCTTAGCTAGATGTTTTGGAAGTCAAGTGTTAACAGACACGTTCTACATTATTTCAGAACACATACCTTGTAAATATTCATGGGATTCTTCATTTTCTTCTTCAAGGTATGACTTGATAACATCGTTGTCCCAGATTTGAAACGCCTCTAACTCTTCAGAATCGATGGTAGGCGATGACGACGATAGATATTCTAAGATTAAAGAAAAATATTATGTAAGGTAGAGTTTTAAGGTTATTCCCCTCTAATAAAAATATTGATTGATACTAAATGTAAAAAATTGCAATTCAAAAGCAACTATTTCTCCCCACATGCAATGGGCCATTTCATTTTATATTCATACAGAAAATTCGTTTCAATGTTTACATTCTAATATACGAGAGGCAAGAAAGACGTGGCGTCAGAAAAGTTACTAAAAACACTCTGAGTATTTGTTATTAAACATTATATAGTTTAGGATGTCCAGGAAATATGAAGAACAAAATGTGCTCTAAATTTGACGAATGATGAATTTGATGTATGAAAATTTAATGGAACAGCCCAATAAACTCCTCATCGCTTTTCAGCCCCCCCTGGGTGTAAAAATGAAAAGGACAAAAAGTCATGCAAAATTACCTTTAATCTCTTCTGGAAGAGTCGTCTCAGTCCATGAGACATCATCCTCTTCAAATTGCTCTTGTGGTTCAACAGAGATGAGGGATTCGTCGTCACTGTCTACTACTGAACCAACGGGCTCTTCTTCATCATCTTGCATTTCCACATCGTTTGCAGCAAAACAACTTTCTCTAAAGTATTCCAGTCCATTAAGGTCCTGAAATAATTCTTCCTGGTGTCGATAGAGGGTGCTTCTTGAGAGAGAATTCACGGTACCCTTCTCTTCACGTCCAGCCATTTTTAATTGTGTCTTTGTTTATATAATTTTGTGAATCCTCGAAAATTCGAACTTTACTATCTTTTATATGCACGGAGAAGTTTTTAAACTTCCTTATATGGAAATTGCGAAAAAAAATGACAGCACTCTCCTCCATTTTGAGCGGGAAAATTTTTGAGCACTAGAAAGTCTTCAATTACGTTCGAAACAATAGAAAAGTTCGAATTTCGATTCGAACAAATTTTGTTCGAAATTGCGCTGCGCCCCCCAAAGAAAAAACTCAAGCAAGAAAGAGGGAGAAGCTCAGATCAAGCACACAGTTTTCCACCTTCTTATCCAATTCAATCCAACCAGTGCACCATGTCACGACCAACTCGAGTACGAAAACCTTCAACAAAATACGAAATGGAGGATCAGATCGGTGAGAGGTTTATATTATTATTAAGCAAAGATTTTATTGAGAAGAAACAAATTAACAAAGTTACGGCTATTATCTGTTCTTATAATAAAGGGGAAAGAAACAATGTCTTCCTTTTAAAGTATATACGCAAGCTCTGATTTTAGTACACATTTTTTCTATAAGCACTGTTTTTGGATCAGGGCTGGGTTTGCTTAGCATTCTAGCTGTTTTCTGGAAAAAATTGCTTTGACCATCCCCAATATTTTACCACAGTTATGCTAATTGGATCACCATTATCTAGATAGCTTTTACGTTTGAAAAAGAATTGGCTTCAGGGCTCAAGGCTTACCAACTACTCGATTGGTTATAAAAGAATGTGAAACTAAACAATGCTCTTTTATTCCAAAACAATAGAAGTCTATCCATAATACGACCCTGATATAGGGGAGGGAGGTTGAGAACAATTTGATGCCTAAAAAACACCCAAACACCCAAGCTTCAAAAAAAATTTTGGTTCTCGTAAAAGGACTGAAGAGGAGTCAACATCAAATAATTCTATAGGAAAAGATTGAAAAGACACAAGTTAAATGGTTTTCTTTTTTTATAAAAACTACCTCAAAAATAATGAAACTCTATGACCGAATACATTAAATACAGTATACGGCCTCTAAAATACACCTGTCTCATTGCCACTGTATCGATTTTTTCCTTAGGAGGTGACGATGGGCCTTTGATAACGATCCTCTTCACGATCGAAGAGAGCAATGGGAATTGTTTGAACCAAACACTGCCTTATCGAACGCTGCAGCCCACGGATATCGAAACAGGCGAACTAGTTCCGATGGAGAAGCTGAAGAAAAACAGCAAGGTCAATTGTTTGTACCAGCATAATAAGCAGAGATACCCTGCTATCATCACCAAAATAAAACGACGGAGTGCGAGTACAAAAACAGGTATAATATAATTCTTATCAAATCAGTTTCAGCCTCGTTTCGTTTCCGTTTTTCGATATTGCTTTGCTTGATATGCTTGCTTTGGTAACCAAAATCAATCGTAACTGCATGGTAACGAATAGTCACGTCAAGGGAGAGGTATGTGCCAGAAATGCAGAAATGTTAAAACGATTACATTCAGAATCTGTCCATGGTTTACACTTATGAGCTCTTCATAATCGCAACGTTAAGGTTTCATCGTGATCAGCCTGAAAAAGTTAAATATAAATATTTGTGATGAGATATTTTATATGAATAAGCTCGAATTTATTTCAGAACTTGAGCAGACCCCTCCTCAGAAGTCGGAATTAGAGCAGTCCACTTCACAGACGTCAGAGTTAGATGAGCCATCGCCTAAACAGAAGAAAAAGACTACTGGTTGGTGCAGCAGATTTCAAATTGATATTCCCTTTAAGTAGAATTTTTAGGACACCCTTGCCAAAAAATCAAATCAGTTTATCTTCTGTCAAAGATTTTCAGGTCCCGAAAGTTCAAATCAAATTTTGGAAATACAAATAATGGGGAATATTTTTTAAGGACAGAAACTAAATGAAATTTTACACTTTTTTAGCAGACGGCAAGGACAACATAAAAAAAAGAAAAGTTAAAGAAGGACCCAAAAGTATGTTTCTAGTAGTGTATTTTTCTTTTTCCGAAGAACGAATTTGTGTTGTCTGTCTGAATTTCACTCAAATTGTAGGAATTGTTGAAAATAAACAGATGTCAAAAGTCCTCAAGTATGTACGTGATTCATTCAGAAAAATAAGATTCGGAGTATAAAGAATGCACCAGGAATTTTTGTAATTTAGAAACAACAAAGAATAAAGAAGCAAACGACATCAAGAAAGCTAAACTGGAAGCCAACAATATCTTGGGGCAAGAGCTCATGTCCTCGATTAATGGTGAAACATGTATGCAATTTCATAAATTCTGTAACATAAAATACTATAGAGGGTTTAAACTTTTTAGAGAGAGCACACAATTCCTTGACCAACTAGGAATATAAATTTTTTATTATTTTAGTAAGTTCTAATTAACTCCAATGAAACACCTTTATCATACTCGATACAGAACAGATACATAATACAAATACCACAAGAAATTCAAGAAATTTTCAGAATAGAAAATTAAAAACAACAGAAATTAAAAACAGAGAAAATTTCAAAAGAGGACGATAAAATTTTTTTATCACTTTCAGCTCAAAACGAAGAATTGAATGACGAAGAATTGAATGACGAGTTATTGGACAGCATTTTGAAAAGAACAAAGGACCAATATGGTAGGTAGCATTTACTTAAATCTAACCTCGATGAAATTAGAAGTAGAAAGACATTCACATTCACTTCACTTAATTAAGTCTTGTTATTCCAAAAAAAAAATTAGTTGAGGAGTACTGAATTATTTATTATATCCATGTCTTTTTATTTAAGGGTCAGATATCTCTAAAAGTCTGTTCTCCCCCATGAAGAAAATCGAAGGAAATGAAGGTAAGCCATTTATTCTAATTTTGACAATTTGTTAAAACATAATTGAAATTGAGCCATCTTATCATTTCATTAGATTTTTTTTCAAAAAAGCTTACAGCATTAAACATTGATTTTCAGCAATCAAGAGTACAAATTCACCAGAAGAGAGGCTGAATGTTTCCAGTAAGACTCCATTTTTAAGTCTGAAAATTTAATATAATTATTTTTTTCAATATAAATTTTATTTTCACTTTCCCCCTTAACGTTAAATTTAATTAAAATAATTCTCTTTTTTTAACAGACTACTTGGGCGGAAAAGACAAGAACCCAAAAGTTAACTTAAGAGAACAAATCGAAACAAGTAAGTTTTTTTCCTTCCAAAAGCTTGAGATAAACTAACAATGTTGTGTCAAAATCAAAGAAAAAAACCAGGCTTTTCTTATTAGGAGTTAAAAGATAAGGCCTGTAACAACAATAAATGGTTGTTCCATTTCTTTTTAGCAGCGTCACCACTCAACCAAGATGAAGATTTGGAGGAAAACAAGTTTGATTTTAAAGGTAATTAAAGAATTTTATTGCAACTTTGTAGCCTGATACCTTACTTGCATTTAGGGCAGGGCGTAAATAGAAATTCCCAAATTTAATAATATTTGCTAATCAGATCAGCAATTTGAAAAGTTTGTTAAATTTATTTAAAATGATCCTAAAATGCTTATCATAGCAGATTGGCAATTTATTTGACGAAAATATATCAGTTGCATTACAAAATCTTTCTGCTTTATTTCAGTATCTACAAAAGTAGTAGAAGTACAAGAAATAAACCAAGAAGAATTGCACACAACATCAGAAGCAGATAGAGAAAAGTCCCCAATAGTTAAAGGAGCATCGCCAGAAGCAGACTATTTGACAATGAAAAGATGTAATGGCTTTTGTAGATATTAAATTATTAGTTAACACCAACTTTTTTGCCTTTTCAGTACATATCCATGGAATTAGTTCTATTGTATTTCAACGAAATCTATTTTTTAAAGCAGTTGAAATAAAATATTATTTAAATTTCTTTTTTTTTAAGTTAAGAGATGTGAGAACTGTGAAAGACTTGAAGACCAATTGCAAGAGGCACAAGCAACTATCAAGAAGCTGAGTAAGATTTGAAAGTTCATAAAGATTTGTTTCAAATATTTTTTTTTATTTGTCCCCAAAATATAACCATCCCACTATTTGCCAGAAAGTTTTTGATATGATGATAAAAAAAACACAAATATATCCCCTGTTCCATTTCTAATACCCTACTGCATTGGAAAATTAAAACTATCACTGACCTTTTTAGACAACAAACTTGACACAATCAAAGACACGTTACTGATCGATCTGGTCAGCATCACAGACTCAGTAAAGTCAACATTGGAGATGGACAATGAGAGTCAAAGCGAGGTACCAATCTAAAAAATTTACAATTTGCGCAATCAATATTTTTATTATCAAAACATTTAAGAATTTTCATAAAACTACTTAATTTTTTTTTCATTTGTCTAGTATGTTCCAGAAACAAAACAAAAGCCTAGCTGTCAAAGAGAGCTTCTTCCAAGTGTAGCTATCAACCCAACAAGCAATTCCAAGGTAAAATTACTTTATCAGACACACTTAAGGCTTTCATTAATTTGCTTATAAAAGGAAACAAAACTACAATGAGTTATTATCAGTTATTATATGCAGTCTTGTAATAATCTAGATACTCACACAGTCCTTCTAGTGTCCGATCGAATGTCTCTATCAACAAGTTTGATATGATGCTGACTTCTCGTTTATTTTTCAGAAAATTGATATGGTACCAATCGCCTATTCTAATCCTCAGATAAAGGTAGTTTAGATTGAATATCCTGTACAATAAAAAAAAAGTTTAATTAAGTGAGGTTTAATCTTTAACTGTAATTACCACAACTAAATTTACACTTCAAATGCAGACCCCACCAATTCAAGCTAGTGTCTAAATAAATTTGAAAATTTATTAAAGAATCATTATTTTTCCAGAAATCACAGGATAAACCTTTCATGAAAAACAGACCAAAGGTACTTAACATTATATTATCTTAATTATAATTAAAGAGGCTCTAGTCCAGCTTTCCAACATTCTTATAGGGCCCGAGTCCCCCACACACCGATTAATAAATTTTTAAGCAATATTTCAGCTCATGTTCTGTAATAACTTGGTGAACTACTTGGCTGGAAAAATTCTTTGCATGGTCTTAAATTATGTACCACATCTACTGTACAACAAAAATATGTGCTATAAATGAAAAGAAAACTTCTGGTTTAGATTAACATATAAACCATGAGTAATCTTACCTTTTCTTCTGTTTATTCAGGCTTGTCCAGTAAAGAAATCAAAACCAAAACATTTGACAAGCACTATAACGCATAGTCCGCCACCACCGGTATGTAATACCTTTAAAGAATAACCAAAAGAATTTTCTAAGTTAGCTTTCAGATGAATGAATTTAACAATTATTAAACCTATAAAAAGGTAGAGACTTGTTGTATCTAAAGTATATGAAAAAATCTTTTCCACTCAAAATGATAGGAAATTTTCATCTTACCTTTTTCCCCACTTTACTGACTTTCAGGCTTGTCCAATGAAGAAATCACAGACCAAACAATCGACAAGCTCTGTAGTTAACAACTCACCACTGGTATGTTAACATCTATGAAAAATAATTAATATCCTTCATGTTAATGTTAAATATAAAGATTTTACTTTGAGAATAACCGTGGCACGACGGTGGGACCAAAACACAAGCATAGCCAATTTACATTAGTTGGAATTTGCAAAGATTGTGGCAAAATCAAATTTCACAGAAATAATTTTGATTATAAGCTATCACTAAGATAAGTACTTTTGCAGACTTTTGATAAATTCAAGTTCTATGCACCTTTACTTTCAATTTATTCAGGTTTCTGACCAGCGTTGCAATCAAGAAAGAAGGGTAAGTTTTTTATGATAGCAGGAATTTCACTGTGAATCCCCTGCAATTTACAAAACTTTGTACAACCAAGCTTTTATTGAAAAGCTTTGCTCAAGTTTCATCTGGAACTAATGATATCCTATTCTGTTCAATTTAAAACATTGTCAATAATTTTATTTCAATAGTTTGAGACAGGTTGAGAAATAAACAGTGAACAAATAATTTTAATTATTATAGGACTCCATCAATGACAGTCAAGAATTATATGAATTTGTGAGTACAAAGAAGTTTACCTTTTACTACCTTTTTATGACAAAATTGATTTTGTAAAGTCATTTGACATCCTGAAGACATTAAATTCATTGAAATTTTGAGTTTTCACTGCCCTGGCTGTATGCTAAGTTTTCAGTTTTCTTTTGATTTTAGCCAAGGGCCCTGGCTTACACCAAAACATTGATTGTCACGGAAAATCAATTCAAATTCTTGATGTTAAAGTCGAAATCATTCACATGTTGGAAAAAACTTGTAAACAGCATCATGACCATCATGTTCACTGAAGATCAGATGGCAAAGTATGCTTTTTTTATTTAAAAATTCCTGTCAAAATTTATCCATATCAATTTTTTTCTGGAAGAGCCCAATTTAACTTTAAAGGAATTATCAGATGATTTTTGATATTTGGCTTTGATATACCTGTTATGGTCCTAAGAAACACCTCCAAAGTTTTTGACCCAATTATTTTCTCAAGCCAGGATATTTGACTTTGATCTTCAAAAGCTTTACTTGATAACAAAAGAAATTCAAAGTAAAGACTGTAAAGACTTATTTTAAGACATTTAAAAGTCAAATATCTCAGCATTTAATTTGAAAAATTGGAAAAAATTATTTTTTGCGGGTTCAGATTTTTCGTGGTTTTGCCGAAAAACAGCGAAATCACTAAAAATTAGTTCCTCTCCAATACTGTAACCAGACAATCTCAATCGAACGGAATCGATGATCGAACCAAATTGAACGCAATCGACTGATTGAAATTAGATTGTCTAACGCAATCGAATCTCAATCGGACGTCAAAATTTCAATCGGTCGATTGCGTTCAATTTGGTTTGATTGTCGGTTCTGTTCGGTTGAGATTGTCTGGCAATAAGGTATTTTCTACTAATGAAGAGTATATAGTAGGAGCAGTTCCAGAAAAAAAACCATTACCCGCTATGGACGACTGGGTTTTTTGGATTTTTTTCACTTGGAAATCCTGAAAATTTTGAAAAAGGTTTCGGAAAATCAAGACTTTTCCTAACTATTTAGTCATATGTATCGAAAAGTCCATAAAATTTGCTTTATTTTCTTGCCAAGTATCTGAAAATCAAGAATTTTCCCATAAAAAATCTTGAATGTTAAAGGAAATGCTTAAGTTTTTCAAAAGTAAATTGTTATGGAAAATCCATGTCGTCCACAGGGGGTAACCGACTATAACTTGGACCACCCATTATTTGTGACAATTTTTTTTCTCAACAATTTCAGTTGTTCAGCACAGGGGATGCCCAATCAGAAGAATCAAGACCAGGAATGTCGGCCAGCTTTACCAAACTTGACCGTCGAAGAAATAATAGGTAAAAGTTACACTTACCTTGAATTGACTTGGTGACTTATGATTCAGTCAAAAAATCAGGCTAATTAAGTCTCCATTCTGTTTCCAGCACACATCCAAAACAAGTTCAAAGACAAACATGGGATGATAGTGGTCCAAAGAAACGAGATAACGAAGACGGTCAATACCAAGTGCGAATCAATCAGAAGGAAATTGAGTAAGTTATTATACTATTTATCTCAGGATTGTTCTGATTCCTCATGATCTTCAATGGATCAATCGTATCCTGCTGAAATTTTTTGCCACAAAGTCCGAGACGGATCCTTTCTTTCACGTGTTCAGAATTTTATTTCTTTACGGCAGCCGAGAACATTCGATTATTCTATCCCATCGGGCGTTTAAAAGTGGGCGTTTAAATTTTAGATGAATGTGTTGTGATTTAATCTCTTGATAAAAAAACAACGAACTACTCATTTTATTTTTCAATAAATATTGATTAATTAACTGAAAGGTGGTGGATCCTAATTCAAACGACCAAGAATCGAAAATAATCTTAACGCCCATCGAATGCGCCCGCCCCCATTCGCATTTGTATCACTTTTATAATCTGATGGCGGATTGGCGAACGCCCACACTCTAACTTTTTTTATTTCTTCTCATACCAGGACTCAAAGCGATGAAGAAGAGTGGAGTGGAGGACAAAGAGGATAGTATAAATTAGTTGTTTTTTTATTTACAATGTGTTTATGTAATCCTGCTAGCATTTTTTTTCTGTATATTTGACCTTCTCTTCTGTAAATTTTAATTCCTATGTTTAGCAGCTGGAAATAGAAAATAACAATTAACGTAACGCAAAGACAAAGTAAAGTTGATTTAAAAAATATCCTGGAGAAGCCAATTATTATGCTAGTGAGTGCAATAAGGTTTAAGCTGGTACATTTATTTGAACAGTTTCCAGATTTCCTCTGTATACTTATAAGTTTTATAAGGCAGGGAAAGGGCAAAGGGTAGCTACATCATCCACAAGATCACATGTTCAGATTTCTTAATTTTTTCATCCAGGCCCCTTCTGCCCTGGGCCTCTTGATCAAATCGTCTAAAAAAGGCCAAAAATATACCCTAAGGGAAGAAATTTTGGTGGGAATTTAATTTGTTGGGTGGCTGAAAATGTTTTTTCGTAGGTAATTTTTAAATTTGAAAGCTAATTTTGGCGAGAATTTAATTTGGTGGATTTCAGACAAATAGACTGCATTTTGACTAATCTGCAATTTTAGTTAAATTGTTCAATCTGCAAAAATATTCAACGTTTTCAAGAAAACCTAAAATTTGGAAATTGCAGACTATAATCTGCAGTATTTATGGAAATGCAGATTGTTTCAGACTGCAATGTGTCATTTGCAGACTATGCAGATCACAAAAATGATCTGCAAATTTTAATCTGCAAATCAGTCTGCAATTTGCATAGTCTGCAAATTGATAGTCTGCAATTCTAGATCGGCACATTGTTAGTCTGCAAAAGTAATCTGCAAATGACACATTGCAGCAATGAGTTTTGCAGATTATGCAGACTAACAATGCAGACTATGAAATTTTTCTTAAGGGTTACTCTCGAGTAATAAATTTTCTAAATCGGTATAACCAGATTTACTCAAAACAATTTGGCTTTCGGAAAGCTCACTCAACCATTGATACCCTTATAAACATCACAGAGCGAATTAGAAACAAACTTGATAATAAAGAATTTGCCTGTGGCGTGTTTGTTGATCTCCAGAAGGCCTTTGACACTGTTGATCATGAAATTCTTCTTGCTAAATTAGATCACTACGGTATTCGTGGCATCGAAAATGCTTGGTTCAAGTCATATCTTTCTGACCGTTCTCAATTTGTCTCTCTATCTAATTCCAATTCTGAGCTTCTACCTATAAGACATGGTGTCCCTCAAGGCTCTGTCCTAGGGCCATTGCTCTTTCTACTCTACATCAATGATCTACATTCCTGTATTAAGACATCTGAAACCTACCACTTTGCAGACGACACTCATCTTCTTAACTTTTCTAGTACAGTATGGTCTTTGTGTGGACGAGTTAATGCAGATCTTAGGGTTTTGGTCAGCTGGCTCAAGGCCAACAGAATATCTCTCAATGCAAGTAAGACTGAATTTGTTATCTTTCGATCTCCTTGGAAGCGCCCTGATTGCATTCCCCGACTCAAGCTGGCCGGTCAAGTTCTAACACCCAGTAAGTGGGTTAAATATCTTGGAGTCTATCTTGATGAGCATCTTAACTGGAAGCAACATGTCTCGAACGTTGCTACTAAACTCCGCAGAGCAAACGGAGCTCTCTCAAAAATACGTCATTATGTTCCTACAAAAACCTTAGTCAATGTCTATCATGCAATTTTTGCCTCACATGCTAGATATGCTGCTCAAATCTGGGCTTTGCGTGACAATACAACAACCCACAGAATCCAAACTCTTCAAAATATTGCGGCCAGAATCATGACCTTCAATGGCCCTATGGTATCTGCCAATCCTCTTCTAGCTAATCTAGGACTTCTCAATATCTTTGATCAAGTCAAAGTTATGAACATTATGTATGTTCATAAATATTTCAACCAAAATCTTCCTCTGGAATCCCTAAACACTTTAAAATTCATGAAAACCAACATGAGATTGGAACTAGAGATAAAATCATTGAATTAATTTTTCGACCCAATGTCAACACTAACTATGGATTGCACTCTTTCACAAGGATTTCCTCAAACCAATGGAATGAGCTTCAACGTATCTTTTCCGACGATAATCTTTCAGAACTTAAACTCAAAGAATTGAAAAATTTCTCTTTTGTTATCTGCTATTATTATTATTATTATTATTATTTAATTATTATTATTTTTTTTTTTTTCTCAGATGTAACTGGTTTTATATTTATAAATCCTGTAGCTAATAAGGCTATTTTTTAAATGTAAATATCAAACAAAGTTTATAGTTTTTACGGTTATATATGTATATTTTTTCTTAGGTCGACCTCTGTATTTTTATTAGAATTAAGTTTCTAAAAGGGGTGTCCCTTCTACCTCACCTGGGTAGTAAATATATTCAAAATGTTCAAATGTTCAAAAAATGTTCGCACCAAAACAATGGATTCCTATCCTGGAAACTTGTATTCCTATCGCGCTACATCTAAGAGCTACAATATACATCACTGAAGTAAAGTTTAAAAAAATGTTTCGTCATTTCAGAACATGTTTGGATAGACGTCTCTTTAGAAATATCGGAATGCAAATTTATAATATGCTAATATCTAACGTGAATCAGGAAAAATATCGAATGCCTTGTTGAAAACTTAAGTTTTATGGCAGAAAATATTCAATATTTGCATGTTTTTGCAAGTTTTGAGAAATTGAATTTCGAAATTCTAATTCAAACATACAGAAAAATCGAAAATCCTAACATGGAATTCCGTCCTTAAGACTTTTTTACACACCAAAAATGGAATGAGAGAGCGAAAAACCTTCACGGGACTTCAAATTTTCATCGAAAACACGGCGGGCGCTTATCGAATAATAGAATGTCGAATAGTGGAGCGTCGTGTAATAGAGTTTCTTTTAAGGAAATTTGACGGTGACTTTCAATTTGATCGAAAACAGGAGCTTATCGAATAACAGAACGTCAAATTAGAGAGCGTCAACTGTATTTTAAAATGAAAAGTTTCATTAAAAATGTTTTAAAAATTTTGGATGACATCATTTTCTTTCCGTAAAAATGCAAATACATTAAAATGTGCTGTCATGAAAATAAACACAGAAAGAGTTACGAGTATCAGAAAAAAACCTACTGTCCAATTTTTTTTTGAATTATGTAGTAGTATTCTCAGTGGCAGCGAACCTCCTTACTTACAGCTNATATTATTATTATTATTATTATTATTATTATTATTATTATTATTATTATTATTATAATTTATTTGGTAAAGAAGGTCAATACAAACTAGCAGACAGTGAAAAACCACTGATGTGGACCTACTATAAATCCAAGATAAAATATACTATTATTATTGTTTAAATAAGTTAAAATATAAAATGATTTAGAACATTAGAGGCCGAGACCAAAATCTTAGTCTCCTCAAAATTTTGAAAAATTTAATTTATTGAGATTTAAGTATTAACTTAGATTTTGTTAGGATGCATGAACAGGTTGATAGAGAATAGAGAAATTTGTGAGAATTTTAAATGTAGGTTTGACTGCAGGATCCATTCTATGTAGTTTAAAATAAAAATTAAAAAAATTCTATGTATATATAATGTATAAGATATATAAACTGAGATAAAATATTAATAGTATAGATAATTTTCCAGGTCACGAGCCCTGGATGTCGAATTGTAGCCAAAGTTAATTTTGGGTATAACTTTTGATTCAAGTAATGCCTTTTTGAAAGTGGCTAAAGATTTTTTCTCTCTAACACATAGGGGAAGGAGGTTCCACGATGTTGAAGCTCTGTAGGCAAAAGAGCGTTTGTATCCGACACAGTTGAAAGCTGGTTGGTCGATTTTGCATTCGTTTCGTGTGCGTTTTGTTTTGGTTGATTTGTTGATGAAGTCTTTCAATAACGGTGAAGTCAAGTCGTTGTAGATTTTATAAGTTTTGCATGTAAGATGTTTCTTATAGTAGAAAGCAAGAGGCTTCCACTTTGCTTGAGCGAGAACTTAACAGTCTTTAACTTTCTTCTTGATTCGTTCGATGAAACGTGCAGCTTTAATGTGGATCTTTTCTATAGCGTCCAGTAGGTGATCAGCACAATTCCCCCAGATCAAGATACCATATATTACTGATGGTAAAATACCGCTATTATAGAGTATTCTAAGCGTAACTTTATCAAGAGTGTTCATTTTGTAAAGGTTTTTAAATATACAATGATGTGATCAGGTGAGGAAAACAGACCAATCAGATGACTTTTGGATATATTGCATATGCATATTTATTAAAGGGGCCAGAGGAAGACAAAAGATTTACAAAATAAGACCTAATTAAATACTTCTACAGCTTTCAATAAATTGGAAAACCCGACCATATATATCTCACAGATTTTTGGCGAGGTAATGATAACAAGCCGAAATCTCGCTTGAACAGAATTTCCGACATGAAAAAAAAATCAGGGCCTTACTTACTAAATAGAAAAACGCTGCATGGTCACACGCACAATTTATACTTTACGGGGTTTCCCCTTAGGTGGTATGACGCAATTTGATTTTTCTTCGCGTTCTTTTTGTATAGTGGGCATTCGAATAAATGTAGATTTTTTTTCTTTTTTCAGGAGTGCTCGAACGTACAACACAAGCTGAAACGTGCTTTAGATAGAATGACCTGATATATAAAGATATTTGAATTTTGATTATTTATAAACCACTACCCTTATTCTTTGTCAAAATACAAACTCCTTATGACCCGAGAAGTACAAATTGTAAAACTTGTTAAACAAGTTCGGTTTGAGGAGAGGGACATTAACTCGGATTAGGAAGCACCCTCTTCGAAATTTTCCAACTCACACTAATTTGAAAGCAACAAATTGCAACAATAGAAATGCAAAAATATTCTCCTAAATTGAAATAAAATGTTTCTTTTTTCTCAAAGGCGTTGACCAGAGCTACTTTTTCTTACACTCATTTGAAAGCAACAATATGAAGAAAATATAAAAATATTCCAATTTGAAACAAGATGGTCACTTTGACTAATTTCTGGATACTTCTTTGACCAAAAAAATCCTTTATCGGGGAAAAAAATGTCGAGGTTTAATTAGCCGACCAAAATTTATTTCAAATTCGTCATTTTTTTCAATTTAGTAAAATTACAAAATTTCAAAGCATTTATTTCTCAAATTACAAAAAGACATGCATAATGTGTAAATTGCACCATTCATTACATAAGCATATTCGAGGCTCAAAAAATCAATTTTGCTAAGCATAAGGGACTATTCTTATCTGAGTCTAAAATACTTAAAATTTCCCTTGCACGCAAGTGGGAATGACAGAAAATTGAGCCTGCCAGAGCAAAAAAAAAAAAATCCAAACCAGTCAAACTCTCTGCTCAATGAAGTACCTTAAATGGATAAATTTCGGCGTGGATTTAATTTGGCCATTGACCGAAATAAGATTTGACGATAGATCAATTTCGAAAAATTTGGCAGGGATTTAATTTAAATTGGAAATTTTCACTACATTTCGGGGCAAAGCGACGAAAAATTTGAGAGGGTGACGAAATTTTTCCTCAAAACTTGTACTTTTTTTATCCCCTACCAAAACATTTACCCGAAATTTTATACTGCATTCAAAATTTGAATCTGATATTTTTTTAATTATTTATTTTTCTATTTTTCCAACCCAGCCAGAGCCAGATTGGTTGGCAACCTTCGTATATTAATTCACAAAAATATTCTCCGCGCTTTCAAAAGTCCTTTATTTAGATATAAAAATCTGATTTTGGGTCTACTCTCGGGTACTTAATAGCCGTCCCCCCCCGGCTGATTAATTTTTCGAACATTTTCCACCCAGGACATTCTTATTCCAACCCCCTCCGCTTATTAATTTTTGGGAAAATGTTTTTGAAATTTCCCTTTTTTGTCCCAATTCTACTGATTTCGCCTCCTTTTCAAAAATTTTCCACCCAGGACATTTTAATTCCACCCCCCCCGCTTATTAAGTTTTGAGATTTTTCCCAACCCCCCGGCTATTAGGTACCTGAGAGTAACTGTACATTTCAACTTGAGAGTGTAAGGATGTAAAATATTCAACCCCCTAACAATTTATTTTGGAATCTGAAGAATACCCATCCCGATGTGAATTGAGCAAGGAAGGAAAGTGAATAGCCTTAAATAATTTGTATCGTTTTCGGAATGACGGACGGAATCAACGCAACCAAAATTTGAATCTGATATTTTGAGACCTTTATTTACCGAAATTAGCACTTTAAACGTCGAATTACAAGATCTATTTTCGAGCTAGTGAAGGAAAGCAAATCTTTTAAACGGTTTAGTCGGGTGAAAGTGACGAAATTTTTCCCAGACGAAAAAAAACATTTTCTTCCCCCGAAGGTACAGCGCGCATTTAAAGGCTTCACTTTTTCTTGCCTGAAAAAGGTTAGAGATTCATTTGTTGTAGATGTTGAGATTCACTTCATTGGGCGGGGGGATAAGAAAGTGGTATTTTATTGCAAGAAAGTAAATAATAGATGTGAAGGATTTCTCTTGAAATTTATCTTTCCAATTCTAAAATCAAATGTCAGTGCTGACAACGAATGATTAAATACATCTTGACAATCGAGTATGAAACCAGAGGTGTAAACCAATGTTGCGAAACGATTCTGTAATGAAAGCAATTGAATAATAAACTCAAAATCAGCAAAGCTTCCAAATGTATCTTAGCCAACATAAGTCTTAAAAGTTCTTCCATTACTTGCAATTTTATTTTTCATTTCGAGGGGTAAATCACTAGAAAGAATATTGTACGCTTTTCCAAAATAAAATCCAAAACAATCTAAACTTTCCAAAATCACATAAAATTTTCAATCTCGTACACTTTTTGGAAGTGATTTACCCCCTCGTTTCATTCATACAGATTCATCTTACCTATTTCGAAACGAAAACACCACCATTTCAATAATGCCATTATAATGCCAATGCTATTGTTTTACGTGCCGTGATAGGAGGCAAATCACTTGCGATTTGTAGGATAAGCTATAAAAGAGGTACGGAAGTAAATATGTCAGAAAATAAAATTTATTTTATTGTAAAATAAAATTTACAAAGTTACAAAAATCGATTGAGTACTTCCATTTGAAGTCGTAGAAGTTCGAACAGGGGCTCTCTGTGGCCCTGACCCCTTCCACGTCCACGTCCCCGTTCCCTTCCACGTCCCCGGTGGTTTGCTCCAAGAGGAGCGTATTGAGCAACAGCAATCTGCTGCGGAATGTGTGGAATGAAGTTCAGAGGAGCGTTATTGTTCTGCGGAATGAAGTTCAGAGGAGGAATGTTGTTCTGCGGAACGTTGTTGTTCTGCGGAATGAAGTTCAGAGGAGGAATGTTGTTCTGTGGAGCATAACAATGCGGAATGAAGTTCAGAGGTGCAATGTTGTTCTGCGGAGCGTTGTTGTTCTGTGGAGCGTTGTTGTTCTGCGGAATGAAGTTCAGAGGAGCGTTGTTGTTCTGCGGAGCGTTGTTGTTCTGCGGAGCGTTGTTGTTCTGCGGAGCGTTGTTGTTCTGCGGAGCGTTGTTGTTCTGTGGAGCGTTGTTGTTCTGCGGAATGAAGTTCAGAGGAGGAATGTTGTTCTGTGGAGCGTTGTTGTTCTGCGGAGCAATGTTGTTCTACGGAGCATTGTTGTTCTGCGGAGCGTTGTTGTTCTGCGGAGCGTTGTTGTTCTGTGGAGCGTTGTTGTTTTGCGGAGCGTTGTTGTTCTGTACTAGCTCTACTGGCTGGTCTAAGTCGTCCTGGCCTGGCCTGGCTGATCTGAATCTGAATCTGAATCTTCCTGGCCTGGCTGATCTGAATCCTCCTGGCCTGGCTGATCTATATCTATGACTAGGTCAGCTGTGACCATGAGTGTACCCTTGTGGCCAATGAACTTTCTGCTTTCCAAATAATGTGAAAAGGGATTTCAGTACAATGTTTTGTTAATTCACACTTCAATCTGTTACACTGCATTGTGTTTCGTTACACTGCTCTGCGTTTCGCTACACAGCGCAGCGTTTCAGATGACATTATTTCTACTCCCATCATTTTTCTGTTTTTATTTCATACAAAAGAATTCCAATAACTCCATTCGTTTTTTGAATGGTCTTATTCAAAAGTTCATTGTTCGAGTCATTGTTTACATGCCTTTAATTATTACGCTAATAATAGAGAGATACAGGAAGTAAATTTCCTTCGATTGACCCCATTGACGTCATTCTTGTAATTATTCATGAAAAATATTTGGGTGGTGCAAAAGAGATCAAAGAAAAAATCAACTTTCTTGTTACAGCCCCGTTACAGCCTTTGACAAACAAGTGTCAATCATTTTTGAGAAGCCTATGTACCTAATTTTGTCCAATTTCTTCGTGCCAAGGTCCAAGGGAGTAAAATCGACCTTCAGGTTAGCATTTTTAGGTCATGTTAAAATTCGATAACATTTTCGTCGGAAGTCTCTTTTTGCATGTTTTTTGTAACTTCGTCGCGGCAGCCATTTAATACACGCTTTTCTTTATAAGAATATACTCTATAAGAATAGTAGTAGGTCAAAAAATAAAGAATATTCGAAGAATAACCTAATCATGGAATTTGTCAACGGAACCTAGCAATGCCATTATTAGAGCATTTTTAACTCTAAATTAGCTATAAATTGTCAGTTATCCTCCAATAAGGGCAGTAAATTCTATTCATTCTATGCTTTGCGCAGGTGTGTGCATGTTAAATTTAGCTTGAATTTCCATAAAAAGTAAAGAATATCCATGATGAAATGAAAAGTTTGAATACTATTATTACCGTTTCTTTGATTTTGCAGGTCAAAAACTTTCCAAATCGTTTCAGTCACCCATATAAAAAGTGCAAACGGATTGATAAAAACAACTCCAATTGATGTATTTTCTTGAGAATTTTCCTATTGTAAGGCAAAAATGACTTTGTTTTTCTCACTTCCCACATCTTTGCAGTGCACCTTTTCTTATTACAGCCCTTAAAGTGCACTTTGGGAAGCCTGAAAACGTAACCTAAAGCCCGGGGGGTGCTCCGCTGAGGTTCGAAAAATTTGCGAAAAAAGTAACCCTGAGTGGGACTGAAATTCCAAAATTTTATTAAATTTTCTACTTTTTCCCTAAATTTTCCAAAAAAGGCACCCTACGAGGGACTGATTTTTCTATTTCAGTGTTTTTGCGACCCCACCTGGGACTCATGGAGGTTAAAAAAGGTACCCTGACCAGCGGCACATGGTACCCTCCACTGGGACTTAAGGGCCGCACCTATGATACCATGATAGGTCATTTACCTTGAGTGCTCCCTCAAGCTTGAATGACACAGTAATGAGTCCACTTTTAGTTTTTGTCCTATTTAAACAAAAACAGCCAAATTTTAAGCCTAAAAAACTCGAAGCGGCTTGGTTGAAGTAGTCAAATCCAAACTATACTAAATATTTTCTAAAAAAGTTCTTGTACATAGATTATACAATAAGTCTTCACAATAAGTCTCACTTTCCTAAAAAAAGTTTTTTTCTTTGCTTTACAATTTTCTCAGTACATTTTTAAAACTAAAGTTTATGCGCATTACGGCCTAAAACCCCCAGAGAAAATTATTTTAAGAACTACAAATGCCCGGTACTAGGGTTGCGAGCTGACGGGGGGGGGGTGCCACCCGACTTTCGAACTTTGGACCCTTATCGGGACTAAAAAAGAGAAAACCAAGGAACATTTTGGGAATTTTACGACCCTTAGCAGGACAAATTTGAACAAATTTAGATCTTTCAGGGGGTAAAAAGTTGAAATTTTCCGATTTTTCCGACCCTTAGTGGGACTGAAATTTGATTTTCTGATTTTTCCGACTCTTAGCGGGACTTTGGAAGTCCAAAAAAGGTACCCTTAAACGCGGCACATACCGTACCCCTCCATTTGCCTAATACCTCCCCGGGTACAAATGTTTCAAAAACAATTTTTATGTAGTTTCGAAGTCCTTACAGGGCCCACGCCACCGGGGGGGGGGCGGAGGTGCCACGCCCCCCCCACTTTGCAAAGCAAAATAAAAGATTTCTCTTCACCTAATTATTTTTTTCTTTTCTGCGCGCGTGCCAATAAAAACGTTAGAACCTTTCTAAAAGGGGACAGATGGACATTTAAATAAGTCTTATTATACTCTTTTGATTTAAACAAACAAACTTAACTAACTTAACAGTTTTCTTTCAGAAAATCAGAACAAAAAAGAAGCTGTTTTAGCCAAATAAGACAGGTCAAAATCGAAAATTTTCCGGCCTGTTCACGCAAACCATGGTTGCGCCTCCTTAGTCACTATATTTTTGTTGGGCCCCTCACTTTCAAAATCGTGGCGCGGGGCAGGGGCCTTAGCCTAACTTAGAAATTTAGAAATGTTAAAATTTCATCAGAAATCAAGGATTTTATGCAACCCGTATGGGCCACCATAAAAGTCAATCCAAAATCCCTTCCGCTAATTTTTCCGCACTCTGATTTTTGGCTCAGACATATACCCGTCAACTCGCAAGCCTAGTACCCCTATTAGTATTACGTTTTTTTTTCTTTTTTAGTGCTTCCTTGGTAAAAGCTCTGCTAGGGGACATGGCCCACTGCCACCACTAAAGTAACTATACAAGTGAGGAATACGGGCATGTGCCGCCCTATATGGGTGCCTTTTTGGAACCTGGAAGCATAGATTTATAAAGCCCGAAGAGCTAGATGTCCCGCTTTAAGCCATCACAGGCAAAAAATATTGTTGCTATTGTTTTCGAAAACACGCGAAGCTTCTGATTGGTCAAGCGCTAAAATTCTAATGTAATGTCACCTGACCTAGGTAGTATTTCCTAACAGACTCGAACGGTTTTGGTAGGTGATTCACCCAACAAATCAACGTTTATTTATGTAGAGAATGAGTGTTGTGAGGTTGTTCAATGATTTGATATGAGTTTCTTCTGTTAAAAAACCATTTCAAAATGTGGCGTGAGCTACCCTCACAACCTTCTCTGATTAAATGAAAATTTCCACAGCTTTTATAGCATATCAACATGTCAAAATATCTAACAATGTCATTAGGGAATACAATCATACAAAAGAAATAAGAGGGATTTCTAGATAAGCTAGAAATCCCTAATGACTAGATAAATTACAAACAAATTCTTGTAAGTCATTTGGGAATTAATACGTGTATCAAATAAACTATTCATTTTAAATGTAAACAAAATTCCGCATGCCATTTGGGAAAATGACGTCAGTTCAGCAGCAATTAAACACAAAGAAAAGCTCCTTTGGTGGAGCGTGCGTCGAAGTCAGTAATAACACAAGATGTTTTACAATATACCCCTCCCCTTAACGAACGTTGGGAAGTTCAAGTCTGTAAATCTCGAAGCGGGTCGGAGGTATGTACCAGCATTCGTCTTTACATACGCCATTCGAATTCGATTGTCTCGTCCGGGTATTGTTTCCACAATAATACCAAATGGCCATTGTCCTCTTGGTGCATCCATGTGCAGGAGGACCATATCACCAACTTGCAGGTTTCTCCTTTCTTCGACCCATTTGCCTCTTGTTGTCAGTGTTGGGAGATATTCAGATCTCCATCTATTCCAGAAGTGTTCTAAGCACATCTGAATGTGCTTCCATCGTTTGCGATAGCATTTTGTTATGTCCAAATCTTTGTCTGTATTGAGTAGGACTTCTGCGTTGTTGAATCCTTTTAGCAGGTGGTTCGGTGTTAGTGCTTCTAAGTCTTTAGGATCTTCACTGATTGGAGTTAGTGGACGACTGTTCACGATATTTTCCACTTCAGTTATGAATGTCATAAGTTGAAATTCGGTTAATATTAGATTTTTCAAGGTGAATTTCATGCTTGTTTTGACGGTTCGAACTAGTCGTTCCCAGGCTCCACCCATGTGTGGCGCCGATGGAGGGTTGAATTGCCATTCAATCTCCCTGAGTGAACAAAATTCCCCAATCTTGTGCTGGTTCAATTTTCTTAGTTCTTCTTTGAGCTCGTTTACCGCACCTTTAAAGTTTGAGCCACAATCCGAGAGCAGCTTCCTTGGTTTCTGTCTGCGACTGATGAAGCGTTGGAGTGCGTTTTAAAAAATCGTCAGTTTCCATACTTTCTACAACTTCAAGATGGACGCATCGGACCGTCATGCATGTAAATAGTGAAACCCAGCGCTTCAGACGTTTGCGACCTTGTTTAACGAGGATTGGTCCAAAGAAATCCACACCAGTGTTGGTGAATGGTGGTTGGTTGAGTTGCATTCTGCTGTTAGGTAAGTCAGCCATCATTGGAATCTCAGGTTTGTTTTTAAATCTTTGACATTCCACGCATGCTTTGATGACTGTTTTGATTACTTGCCTTCCACATAATATCCAATATTTCTGTCTAACTTCGGATAAGGTTTGATTTACACCACTGTGACCATTCTCTTTGTGATATTTCTCAGCAATAAGTGACGCAACATGTCCTTTGGGGATAACAATTGATGTTTTGCTTCAAATGAGACAGGGGCATTCTTAAGTCTACCGCCGATTCTCAAGATGCCATTTTTGTCCAGGAATGGTTTGAATTGATAGAGTTTGCTCTCCTTTTCAACTTCCTGTTTCTTTGTAAGGTCATCAATTTCTTCATCGAATTCTGATAGCTGAACATCCTTGATGACGATAATTGTTGCAGCTTTGATTTCTTCTGGTGTTAGGTAAGGTTTTCCTTGTCACGTTTCTTCTTGGAATTCTCACGTTTCCTTTTAGCTTCTGCTCGAAGGTTACGGGTATAAACGAAGAACCCAAGCCATGTAACGTACAATCTTGTTAAAGTTTGAGTAATCTGTGTAAGGTAAACCAGGTTGAATTGTCCTGTCTAATCATTGAAATGAAGGTTTTTCTGATTTCGGTATCACCAGGGTCGATTTCTTCATTTTCTTGTCCTTCCAAGTTGATTCGTCTGCCATTAAGAATGATGGTCCTTTGAGCCAACTTCGTTTTTTGTTTCCATGAAGTAGTTCTTCTACGCTGAAGACTCCTCTTGTGGTAATGTCACCAGGATTTTCTTCACCATTAACGTGATGCCATTGTGTAGGTTGTGTCACTTCTCGAATTTCTGAGACTCTGTTTGCTACGAAGGTCTTGAAACGATTCCTTTCATTTGTTATGTATTGGAGGGTCAGTGTCGAGTCACTCCAAAATGACTGTCCTCGATTGGCAAGTCAATTTCTTTGATGATTAATCTGTATAATCGTACTGCAATTGTTGCTGCACTTAATTCCAATCTTGGTAGGGGAACTTGTTTTGTTGGTGCAACTCTTCCTTTGGCTGATACAAAGCTAACGCTGATCGGTTCTGTGGTTGTTTCTGAGATAAGCAACTGCACCATAGGCGTTTTCTGATGCATCGCCAAAGATATGTAGTTGAATCTTGGATGATATTGGAATGTTGTAGCATCTCTCCAACTTGAACATATCGATAGTGGATAGGCCAGATTGCCATTTGTTCCACTTTCTTTGAATTTCGTAGTTGACTGGTTCATCCCAATTTGTGCCATCTTTCCATACATCTTGTAGTATCATCTTTGCAGTAGTGGTGAAAGGTGAAAGAAACCCCAGTGGGTCATACAGTGAGCTAACAACGCTAAGGATTCCTCTCTTGGTTGAAGAAGCGTTCACAATGTTTGGCAGGAATGTTAGCACATCTTCTTTGGTATTCCAAGTGATGCCAAGTGCTTTAGTAGAATGATTTTGTCCATCTTCCATCTGAATGTTTACTGAAGGTGATATCAATTCTTCTGGACATTCTTGAGTAGTTCTGGGTCGTTGCTAACGAATTTGGTTAAGCGATTTCCGCCCAGCTTTGTGATGTCGATAACTTCTTTGATAGTTGTTGACCAGTTTCGATGTTTTCTGTAGATTTTAATAGGTCATCCACATAGAACGATCGTAAGATTGTTTCAATGGTGCTTGGGTCGAAGTCTCCTAAGTGATCCCTTGCACACCTTTTTAGAGCATAGTTGGCACACGTTGGTGAGCATGTTGCACCCATGATATGAACCAACATTTGGTAGGTGTCTGGTTGATCAGGTGAGTCAATATCTTCTTTCCAAAGGAACCTCAATGATTGTGTGTCCTCTTGGTTGACTTTCACTTGATTGAACATTCCTTCAATGTCTGCGGAAAATGCAAATGGTGTGTTTTCTGAATCTCATTAGTACTCCAAGCATATTGTTAGCAGATCTGGTCCAGTGTATAGAGCATCGTTTAAGCTCGTTCCTTGAAACTTTGCAGCTGCATCAAACACAAGACGAATTTTGCCTGGTTTGTTTGGGTTGAAGACGCCATAATGCGGCAGATACCATGTTCTTGGGTGTGCGTAGCAGCCTCTTCTGACGTCATCTTTCTTGCATAACCATCTCAAGATATTTGGTCATACTTTGGTCGTAAAGCTTTCGAAGGTTTGGTCTCTTCTCAGCTTGTTTTGAAGTTATGGAATCTTTTTCTCGGCCACAGTACGGTTGTTTGAAAGTGTTACATCTTTCTTCCAAGCATTGTACTTGATACTTTCCATCAGCGAGAACAGTTTCCGATTCCAGCTTTTCG
>NW_027103610.1:0-1876 GCF_902728285.1 Clytia hemisphaerica
AAAATTGATTTCCCTAACTTGTAAATACGCATACGTGAGAAAAAACCACAAGTGATTTTTACTCAAAAGTGTTTGAATCGTATGTAA
The DNA here is from genome assembly GCF_902728285.1 of Clytia hemisphaerica. NCBI lineage: Eukaryota > Metazoa > Cnidaria > Hydrozoa > Leptothecata > Clytiidae > Clytia > Clytia hemisphaerica. The sequence goes on from NW_027103610.1 coordinate 88, forward strand.
AGCAAACCATTATAAGGGTGTATTTGATCAGTGTGTAACACAACACTAAAGGTGAGGCGTCCCGCAAGGGTGGCCTCATTTTTTCGCAATGGATTTGCGTTGCAAGGGCTCAGTGGATCGGTGAGACGGGTTTTGAGGTTGGCTCTCTAGTGCAGCTCCACTGTTGTGACAAAAGTGCCGGGATTCTCAAAGTAGTGCAAGTACATGTCAGAACGAATGAAAGCTATCGAACCAATGCTCACAGAATGATCAAATACATTTAGTTACTTTAACCAGCTCTATAATTTATCGAAAGAAGGATTTAATTTGTGAATATGGGTAACCCTATGGGGTCCGCTCGAGAAAAGCATTATTCAATAATAGGGAAATTGAACATCCCTAGTAGTTAGTCATAAGCTCGAGAAATTTCATTTCCATAACTAGGGAGCTGTTGCACCTTCCTTAGCTAGGGATTTGTTAGGGAAAATCCAGATTTCTAGATCTGGAAATATACATTTCCATAGCCTAGAGGGAGTCAGAAATTTTTTCCTGTGTTTTCTAGCTCAGGCAAAAGGACAAAAAAACTAACAAATAAATTTTTTCAACAAACTGTTTAGACATAAACTCGCATATCAAAATTACGGGATTTCGAGTACGGGATGATCTTAATTTCTTTTTCAGTGGTTTCATTTTTGATTTCAAGCCAACATCTTAGCAACGGGGTGCTTGCCTATAGTTACAGGGGTTTGTGCAAACAACTAAACATAGAAAGTATTCCAAATCCCCCATTTCAATTAAAGCAATAAAAAATTAAACTTTTTCATGTTTCACTTTTTTGCACTGATTCTTTTCAATGAAAATATGGACCAGTGTCCGAGGTTCAGAAAAGGCCTTAAAAATGGTTTTCATAGTACCCCTTACATCAGGGCAAATTTTTTATATTATTTGGAGCTAAACCTTAGCTCAGGTTAATTCCAAGTCGAATGAAGTACATCCCGCCACTGCACCGAGGCGGCTATGAAATAGTATATTTCGGCTGCCGGTTATTCTTTCCTTCGCCTATATATATCCTACCGTCAAGCCCCTTTCAGCGCAGTTCAGCTCAGTCTCAATTGATCACAACTTCAATCTTTCCCTCCCACCCTCTCCTTAACCCCTATATTTTTGGTTCTGCTTTCTGCTTCTTCCTTTTCTTTTTTTTTTAGTTACCAACTGCGTTCTCATCCAAGCGTGGTGATTGCTGCTGCGACGGATCCTGATCTCATGGTTTCTCCTGGGCAAGGCTGTTAACCAGAGATTAGGTCATTTGGGATGCATCATGATACGTTTAGTTCTATGTAGGTTACCTCGTAACCGTTGCATGTCAGTAGTCAGTTACTTAGATTCATCCCCTAAGGTCAAGGATCCAGTTAGATCTGGATTAGGTTCGCACACTGTAGTCCCAACGGTGTTAAGGTTCGCCAGGGCAACCTCCCTGTTTATTTTTTAGCCTCCGTCTTATACGGGGCGTATAAGTCCCGCATCAAAACGGGGCTTATCAACCTCCGTCATCAAAACGGGGCTAGGCGACACCTGTCATCAAAACAGGCTAAGTAAGACCCCCGTCATATATAAATACGGGTTTACACAGGACACCCGACGTCAAAACGGTTAGGCTCTCAGTTATATATATAGTTTGTTGTCATTTTACAGGCCGCTGGGGTAATGTCGCCTGAAGTCTTGAATGACAGTAGCCTGTCCAAGCCAGGATAAAGACAGAGGGACCCAAGAGGACTAATTACCCTTTCATTATACATCGTCTCTCTAAGAG
>NW_027103611.1:0-62905 GCF_902728285.1 Clytia hemisphaerica
TAAACACAGAAACAGCCAACGATTACAAAGACGCGTTTGCTGACACCCTGTCAATTGTCACACCCATTGTTGATGAAGTGTAGGACATGCTTTATGAATATTTATTTGTACAAGTGGTCAAATTTCTTTTGATCGCAAAGAAAAAGCAAAGATTGACATACATTTCCTCGTTGTTCCTTTTTTTTAATTTACACTGGAATATGAAGGGATTTCATATAGTTTTGAGATTGCTTTTGAACGATATAAAGTCCAAGGTTCCACTATTGTAGTTTTCTTATTATACCATTCTGTACCATTAGTTGTCTGAAACACTCTTTTCTATTAGAACAAAGGTCAAAGAAACCCGCAGAAAATAAAAGTAATACAAAAAAGTCCTAATCTTCAAAAGTGCTAATTTGATATCATTATTTATCGTTTTTTGAAAAATCAGGGTCGGTTGCCCCTGTATGTATGTCTTTGAAGAGTGTCGTAAATTTTGCTGTGTCCAAAATAAGATTTAGTTATCGATCACATTCCAAACCTTATAATTTAGCTCTTTAGAAACAGTGATCTCTAAAGGCTGTTTCGAAGGTCATGTAAATTTTGAAATCTAAAGCTTTAAGAAAAATAACACAGTCAGACTAGATGGGGAAATCATGTTAAAAATCTGCTAAACGGACCTCTCTATTTTTCAGATATTGCATTTTGGAAGAAACCCGCACTTAAAGTTTATGCTGTAGCGAAAGATTGGTTGGAATTTGTTGCAGCAGGAAGCAGTCGAGAAGCATCAAAAATGAGTGATTCCACATCAAATAGAGATTACAGTAAGCCTAGTGTTACTTTTATTACTTTTATCATTCATGGCATATTGGTAAAAGTGAATTTCAGTATTATAAATTTGAACCGACCAAGTTTTGGGAAGAAGATATTGACTATAATTCTAACATCTAATGGTTTTCTTTGAACAATAATTTTAAATATGTACACATGGAGGTATTATTCGTTTTTAAAAATAAATTTATGAATTTACAGAATCACAGCTACGGTTTAATACGAAAACTGTCAAACTCTCACTTTCCTACATCATCCACGCTAAAATACACTTTATAAGAATGTCCATGATGAAAATGCCCAAAAAATTAAGAATAATGCTAAGAATATCACCATCATGGAATTTTGCTACTCGAGCTAAGAATGCTTGAGTCGTATGTACTAAATGTTAAATCTACTCTGAATTAGGATACTAACCTAAGAATGCTGTAAGAATATTTTATGATGATTTTCCCAAAAAAGTTAAGAATATCCATGGTGAAAAGGATTTACACCATTCTTATAAAAATAAGCATGTAGTAGAGTACTACTTCCGTAAATGAAATTAAAATTTTCTTTACAGATGAAATCAGCAGAAAGCTTGAAATCATCGAAAACAAAGTGGACGAGTCGATCAAATTTCGCAGATTAGTAGAAGCATTGTATGAAGCTTTATCGTGCACCATTTGCATTCATAGAGTAATGCAACCTCCCCTATACTTAAGTAAATGCTGTCGACAAATGCTTGGATGCCAACAATGTCTCGACACGCTAGAAGAGAATGAAAGCTGACGTCAAGTGAAAATATTATCAGAACAGGGGAGAAACTAAACGATACCATGAAATTTTTTTTGCTAGCTCGAGCGGTCTTGTTGAACGCGAGAGAATTGCAATGGTAGGTCTTCTTTTCAATAGATGTCGTTCCATTGCGCTCGAAAAAAGTAAACGGGCGTTTTTCTTTCTAAAACTTTGACCTTCAGTCAAAAGCAGTTTTACTTGCGTAAAGATGGTTTTTTCCAACGAAGATAAAGCTGTCATAAAGAATGATTATATCGAAAAAGGCTGGTCAGCGTACAGGATTTGTAAAGAGCATCCCATGAAAAAGTGGTATAAAAGTTCTGTGCAAAATCTCATTAATCGATTCAAAAAAAGCGGGACCATGGACAGAAAACCCGGCTCCGGCGGCCCAATAACTGTAACAACTGCAGAAAACGAAGAAATTGTTGAGCAACTGATTTGCGTAGAGAAGTGTGTGTTCCAAGAAGAGAAAGACTTTACTTTTGATGTACCCATTAATTCACAAAATAGCAGAGTATATAGCCAAGGAAAAAATGCTGATGTCCCTGATAAACGTTTGTATCATAAAAAAAACCGACAGTCAAAAAAAGTGATGGTGTCTGCCTGTGTCACGTGGCACGGTGCCACAAATACTTTTTTTGTTACGAACAATAACGTTAAAGTAAATGCCAAGAGATATAAAACGCATCTTCAAAAGTATCTTCTTCCAGATGTTGAAACGTAAGGACTGGATCTTCGTACAGGATTCAGCTCCATCTCATCGCTAAAACCTGGTACAAGATTTTCTAAAGGAGCAGTTCAAAAGTCGATTCATCAAATACACCGATTGGCCACCTGCTTCACCGGATTGTAATCCTTTGGATTTCTATTTTTGGGATAGGATTGAAAGGAAAGTATATGAGAATCGATTTAATCGTGCTTTCAAAGATGAAGAGTCATTAAAGAGACGAATTCGAAAAGTTTGGCCGGAAGTTGCAGGAGAAGTTCAAGAGATCCGTAGAGCATTCAAACAATTTTTCCTCCGTTTGCAAGTTGTTCATGATAAGTATAAAAATGTTGTTTGGTTGAACTGTTTATTGTAAAACAATCTGTATTGTGCTTCTTCTACGATATCTATTTAACTTTTTTAACATACGAATATCTTGGTTAGATTAGATGAATAGGTTACGCTGTTACTTCTAAAATTTATTTTGACGTCAATTTTTAGGTATTTTGAACAAGTCGAATAATACCACTAATCGTAAAATCTTAATATCTCCCTTTCACTTTTAGACTCGATGCTAAAACTTGGCAAAAAATTCGGGAAAATACTTATAGAATAAAAGTGCAAAATCATGATTGCACATCTTTTTTCGACCTATCGTCAATTAAGAATGATATATGGACTTGTTTTTTTTTGCCCACCCGGTACTTGCGGAATTCGACTCGTAGACATAAACTGCAAGCAACAAGCAAGACCATGTCTATTCTTTTGTTATTTATTCGCCGAAAAAGAAAGTTTTATATATTTTTATCATGAAAGAATAACACTTATTGCCTAAATTTAACGAGTTTCCTCTTATTGATCTGATTCCTCTATCCCAAGCTGTGACGTATGGACACGGAAAATTGGTAAGAGTGCTGTAAATTGCGTTGTCTTTTAATCAATTGAGATGTTTGATATTAATTTACAACAGTATTTATTTATTTTCCCTTTACCTTCCTTCTTTGAAAGAAAATTTATCTTTTCTTAAAATTAAAGCAAATGAAAAAGGTTGGTTACTGCTTATAATATAATTTCAGCCTGCTAACCGTACGAGGAAGTTGTTCAGGGGGCGTGAACCTTAATTTTCTTGTTGTCCAGTCCACTTTTTGAATAAATTTCACTTTCCAAAGATAAAGATGTCTACCCTGTCATAATATGGGATAATGTTATTCAAATTTTGATGATGAATTTGCATTGCTCCAAGTTATGTCAACATTCAGCCTAATCTTTTGCAGAATTTAACTTATATCGATTTCGAAATGTTTTTTTTTTTCATAGATTTGCACTTGCGACAAAAAGTCCCGACTATAACAGAACAAAATGCAAATATAGATGCTTTGACCATCAAACTCCGTGAGGCATTCTTGATTGACTTGATTCTCGTGCAGGCCAATAGATTGCACTTCGAGCCATCCGAAGCGACTAGTGGCAAGAAGTTCAAAATAAAATATGTTGTAACGTTACAGAACTTGAGTCTGAATACGATTTTGAGTTTATAGAAAAGATATTTACGAGTGGAATACTATCTTCCAAAGGAAATTCACTAAAAAATTTGATTGAAATATACAATAATTCTTAACATTTTTAAAAAGTATGCAAAATTACATCAATTTTTTAGGAACATTCGAACATGAAATCGGCTATACCCGTTTAAAAGTCTTCCATATAGTTTTTCGAGAGCTTTCGAATGGTATACTTGATGTCTGAAAATGAGTTTGAAATTTTCAAAAAATTTCGCCCTTAGGGTTTTGCCTGGGGAAAAAAGAAATGTCCCAAAAAAGGGATGTTCCACCAGTGGGATTTTAGGGGAATCTTTCCTGAGGCATAACCATCCTATAGAGAAGGTCTGGAGAAAGTTTCAGCTAGATCTTATTGTTTTCCCGTAAATTATGCTAAACGACCCCACTATGATTATTTTCACCTCTTATAGACAATGACAGTATTACGAATATAACTGCTTGCTTTACAGGACAATTGGAACACGGTATGAAAGTATACGGTAACGGACCAAAGCTGAGGTGTTGGTATTTTATTGGGATTCACGAAGAAAATATTGCAAAACTGAAAAAGGATATAATGGATATTCCTGGGGCGAGAATCGATAAATTATTGTAAATAGCGTTCTTTCAAATATGATGATAAATTTCAATTGAGTTAATAAAACTTACATAATATGAATAAAAAGCTCTTAATATACAAATTCTATATAATTGTTATTTTACTACGATATTTCAGCACTCTAATATGTTTACAACAATACCCTGCGGGGAAGGTGTAATATTTACTGGGATAAAAGGAATTATTAAGACCAGCTTACTATCATTTTGAAGTACAATACAAATCATAAAAATAAGTAGTTTTGACGGAAATCGGTGTAAAGTTTCCAGATCGGCGGTGGTTAGTCGAAAAACTTGAACAAAAGAGAAGGCCAACATTTGCTCAAATGTAGAGGGTGGAACTATGGGGGTGGGGTGCATTCGAAATTTCAAAATGTTAGAAGCACAGTAGTTAAGTGACATTGTCCAACTGTTAAATTCACTCTATCTTCTTTCTTCTTCAAGTTAAATACTTGAAAATGAAGCCCAAATGTAGCTATAAAAACCACAAAGAAAATGGTGTGTTCCTCACAATTGCTAAGTCAAAGAAGTATAAAGATTTTACAATAAAAAGACTTCGAAACAAAGGGATTTTGACGAAGGGGGGAAGCCGTTTGTGTTCCGGGTGTTATGAGGATGCCATCATGCAAGAGGTTGAAGAAGTGAATTTGACAACCAGTGTTCCCATCGATCATCCCTCTGAAAATGTTGTACCTAGAGAGGAAGAAATAGAAAATGTTACAAACAACTCAACTGTTTCAGAGGAGGATTCCTTGGTGAATGCCATTCAAACCGATTTAAAAGCTGCAGGTTGCAATAGTAGTCTTCAAAAGCTCAAAGAATACAATGACGAGTCTTGGATTAAAGAGAGATCTCACGAATTAGTAGAAAAGGGTTACAGGTAGTGAGAAGCCAGAGGATATCGCAATCATGATAGAGATGGTTTACGGAATGAGGAATAAGCGTCTGGTGTTGCCTCAATCATTGAGAAGAGCAATTTTGACATATGAACTCTCACACAGCAAAACTTTAATCAATTTCAACAATCACTTATGGTTCCATGTGCTTTTATAGCCCTGGTTCACGAATGAAAAAAAATTAGGTGGCTAAATACAGCTCATAATTCAGACAATGATTTTGGTATACCAGCAAATATGTTTAAAAGTTCCCCATACATATATATATAGTCAAGAAGTATAAAACCTTCAACTACTTAAAATGGAAACAATAAAGACAATATAAATACAACAAAAATCTAGAATGAACATTCACAGAAAATCAATCAGGTTGGAATTGAAAAGGAAAAAATGATGACATAGACATCCATCAATGCAAAACTAGTGATCTAAAGTGACTTCAAGGAAGAAAGCGACTCAATATGAGTTAAGATGGAAAGAAGTAACTCAATATGAGTCAAAAAATATTTCAAGAAAACACATTATCTGTTCCTCAGTTTTCGACCTACACAGGATTTCGGCCATTTGTGAAAATATCCTCCTATATGATGGAAATAGGGTTGTGTAGGTAGGCCAAGCAGTGTTAATTAGACACCACCACAGATAAAAGATAGTAAAAAGATGTGTTTACTGAAAGTATAACACGCGCGCATTAATATAAAATAACCTAAAACGTAAAAACCACAGAACCAGCCGAAGAAACTAAAATTACAATGAGAAAAAAATATACTTTCTACTAGACAAAGTTACCACACCTTTGACATGTTTCTGCCACAACGTTGAAGAAAGCATACTAGAAGAGAAGGAACTGGGATTAGAATGCAACTATCCAACCCTGTGGCTCTCACACACATGTTACAGTTCAAAGAATGGGGATATATATATATATTTTTTTTGAATATGATATATATAAATATATATTTTGATTTGATATTTCAAAGATTTATCCGGATTATGTCACCACACTCCACTACACATCCAATTATAATTCACCTCAATCAAAGCCATAAAAGTAGGTTCTACTATCAACATAGGGTGCTTTGATGAGTTCTATTCCGGGTAGAGGGGTAATGGTATCTAGGCAAATGGAAGGTACGGTATGTGCCGCCCTTAAGGGTACCTTTTTTGGATTTCCAAAGTCCCGCTGAGGGTTGGAAAAATCAGAAAGTCTAATTTACGTCCCACTAAGACTTGGACATAGGAGAAATAGGAAAACTTTAACTTTTTTTTCGAACCGTGGTTCTATTTGCCTTCCATTTGGTCCAAATTAAACAAAAAATAAACAAAAGTCATTAAAGGATTTTCTGACACAGCCTTTCATTGTTTACAATTCCATAGAAAGCACTGTATATCTGTATATTAAAACTAAATCATAAATATAGGCTACATACCTCTCATAAATGTATAACTTAATCTTGATAGCCAAATTTTAATCCAACACTTTATGAAGCGAAACATTTATATGTTTTAACAAAACACACCCCTCATTCATTATTTTACAGTGCTGAAATTAATAATGCTCAAATATTTTGTGGGTGCACAAATGAAGTACACAACTACATAGTAATTATAAAAACAAATCATTCAAAAGATTCCAGAAGTTCAAAAACAATACATACTGACAAAGACTTCTTTCACTTTCATGAGAATATGAACATGTAAAGGTACCATTTTGGAAATAAAAATCAAAACAATATAATTTTACGGCAACTGAAATTTTAGTGTCCTCAATGGGCCACGCAATGGACCAGAATGGACATTACTTTGGAAACGAAAATCAAAATGGATATGTTTTGACTATTTCTTTAGTTTAGAAAATAAATAATCATTTTCAATTTTAAAAAATAGATTGGCCCCGATTCCCCGAACTTTTAATTTCGAATCGGGCGACCAAACTTTCACATTTTTGTCTTGACGACGAGGAGAAACACCGAGATTAATGGTCTCCTTTCACTTCGTGAGGCGACCAATTAGGAGGTATGTTAAGGACGGTAAGAGGGATTGGTTATTTTTGGAAAACGATGGGGCTATTTACAGCATTATCATGAAACTCATTGACAACGTTTTTATTTGCCCTCATTGTGGTCAGTCAGCTTATTGTAAAGACTACTTTGACGATCATAAATGTTACACACTGCTCGATAAAGAACCAGAAAAGGAGTTTGATTGGATAGTCCTACTACCAGGGCTATTGCATTATGAGATGAATGCTGGAAAATCATTCATGACGTTAAATTGGAATGTCTTCATGAAAGACTTTGTGAAAGAATTGAATTTCGCCAGCGACAACGCACAAAAATAAATCAAGAAATGTAGCGATCACCATAAGTTTTGGCAACTGTTAGAGACAAGCTACCTTGTCATTGTTGACGAATTACTATTAATTTATTAATTTATCTTACGTCAGGTTAGTATAACTTTGGAATTGTATTTAGCATCCTGATTGACCCTTAAGAAACCAATCTTTCTACATCAGATTAAGGTAAGGAATTTGGGGGTACATCTTTACTTTTATTTCAAGCTTATCAACGTCACTTAATAATACAATAAAAGGCAATTTCCAGGACACTGATTTTGATGAATTGTTATTGATTTTGTCTAAGGTATGCCAAGATGAAAAAGAAAGAAATCAGTGTTTAAGTGTATTGGGATGACTATTCATCAACTCTCGCAAACAATCCGAATATCAGCTACATAGAAGAAATGAGTCTAACCTACTTGCATCCATTGATGTTGTTCAGGAAGCGTTGTCGTGCAAACTTCAATTAATTCTGCAAAAGGAAAAGCTGCGCTACTTGTTTTTTGGTGGAAATCATCCCATATATCGAGAGATAATCAACTTCGATGAGCGACTTTATGATCTTCTACCAGAAGATATACGTATTTCAATAGAGAAATCAATGACTGCAAGGAGAACTGGAAGGTATGGCCACAATCAAGGTGGAGATGCTTTACTTAAATAGTCAACAAAAATGTCAAAGCTTGGGTTATTGGAGTACCAACAGAACATCAATGGCGATGAAGCTTTCGCAACCTTGATGTTTTTCTATTTTAGATCGGAAATGAAAATGAAGGAACAAAGAAAAGTACTTTAACATTTTAAAAAGTTATTTGAACAGTTTGATAATAATTGCGACCAACAGCGACCAATTATGTTAACCTACCGGGTGCGCCACAAAAAGGTTTCCCCCTTAAAACTAATTTTCTCGAAATACAACATTTCTAAAAAACCCATTCTTTTTTCATCGGAAAGAAGGAAGATAGACTTAAATTTTGAGGGGTAATTTATTAAATTTGATTCAGTAGATCAAAAGTTATGCTCAATTAAATCAAAAGGTTCGTTTTTGAAAGTGCTCAAAAACGTTAAAAATGGACCTATCAAATTAAACAGAAGCATAATTACATGATGCATCAGTATTTCCTTTCAGTAATCAAAAATGATAATTAGCTGTCTAAATGACCTCTTGTTATATAAAGGAAGGTTGAATTATAACAAATGGAAGAAAATTCGTCGAAAAAGGCAAAGAAATCTGGCAAAAATTCATAAAATACATCAGATATGGGTTTTGAGGTACACCCAGCCCTACATCGATTTTATCCAGTCTAGAACCAAAGATCTGAGGAAAATTAAATCAACTGGAAGCATTATAAGTTTTACTGTTGTGGGATGTGTATGAATGAAGCTTGCCTGAATCTGGATGACGGATATCTACTTTGACATACCCAATTGTTTTGGCATGGAGCTCTTTTGCCTTAGATATGGAAAAAGTCAATTTTAAATTATGAGCTGTGTGTGACTGTGTAGTACAGCACCATAAGTGTAAAAGGAAGTTTTAGAAGTGTAGGTAGTAAATAGTATGGGTGGTGTATAGTCTAAAAAATATTGTAGTGATTGTCAAATCAAAACAATAAAGAGTTTTGTATAACAGCTAGAAACGTATACCCAAGATGATGTATCAACCTGATTGTTTTATTCATTGTGTCAATATAATAAATTAAATTAGCAAAAGATTCAATTAACTAAAAGGCTAAGGTCCCCTTTAAACTCCCATTTCCTATAACATGATTATTGATTATTGTATTTATAACTAACTTCATGATAACATTTATTTTTTAACTCGCTTTCTTTATGATTGTATCTTTTTTCTTTGAAAATGAACTGTTTCTCAAGCTTTTAGACTCTTCGTAAAGGTGACTGCACTTTTAGATCCCGTGTGCAACCCAAAGTGTTTTTTAGACGATTCTTATAAGTGATCTTCTTTGCTGCTATAAGAGACAGCGGTTCATGAAAAACTATAACCAAGAAAGTATCTTGCTATAACCTACTCTTTTTATAATAATAATTTGTTATTTTCACTTTTCAAGCCATCAGAATATCAAAATTCAAAGGCAAGCTATCGCAGTCCCAACTTGGAATATCAAGATTTTCGGTGATCCTATTAAAATAGGAATTGGAAATATTTGCAACTTGATTATCAGATGTATATAAAATATCATTTACACAACTTTTATCAGAGAATTTAGGTTTGATGGCATCCCAAAAGTGTTTTGGCTTATTAGTTGTGTTCATGAAGTAAGACTTCTTTGCTTTTTTATTCATTTCGACAACAGAATTTCTCTAACGCCGATAGCGATCCCGGTCCTCAGGTTTTTTAGATCTATCAGCCTTTGAGATGTGATCTCATCATGATAGCTTTTCTGAGGTTCTTGGTCACATGGGGTTTGCTACTGGCTCTAAGATACTTGGTTTTCAAAGGTGCATGTCTATTTATAATATTTGTAAAAATATTTTCAAATTCATCATATCTACTCAAAGCATTGTTGAAAATACACGTTTAAGCTCGTAAAGAAATTGATCTTCGTTAAAAATTTTATAATCTTGATATTTTATCATTCTAGGTGGTAATTTTACATATTTAGTCTTAAGCATAGCATAAATCAAATGGTGGAAATCACTCAGTTCCGTCTCTACTGTTCCAGATTTTTTTATAGAATTTGAATTATTTGTTAAAATCAAATCAATACATCTGCCATTGACCGATTTAAAGCATGTTTTAGATTTTATTACATTGGCTAATTCATAAAATTCAAGGATTATTATATAATTTTAGTTTCAAATCAGTAGGTTCAAGATTGAAATCTCCAGAGATATAAATGTTGTTATAATATGGTTCATAATAATGAATAACTTCAGATAAAGTAGTAAAAAATAAATCAACATTTATTCTATCTGGTCTGTAAATATTGATGACTAAAATTAGTTTATTGAGGCATAGGGATGTCGTTTTTTACATAAGTTAACAAACCCCACTGTTTTAGCTACAATCGATACGAAGGGGAGGAAAGTGATAACCCTCAAACTTAAAATCTGCACTCGGAAAAGACTCATCTAGTTTGGTTTCTGCGATGGTGAGAACATCAAAAGTATTCCCAACAAAAACTTTTAGACAAGAGAACTTATATTTTATCGAGTTTATATTCAAATAGGCAAGAAGAATATTGTTAGAGTTTTTTGAGCTTAAGATTAACTACATTGTTCAAACCATTCAATTCATTCAAATCTTTAATCAACAACATCATTAACAACAACTAACTGGTCATCATCGTCAGCTTTATCGTATCAACAATTTTCCAAAATAAAACATTTGAAATTTTGCGCAAAGCAAGATATACTTGACCCATTGAGATGCAATTTTCTCTTGGAGAGCATCTTAGGAATAATGTTTTTATGTGTGATCATATAGAGGTTATTTTCCTCACAAAACTTATCGATAACAGTGTTTATACCTTTTACCATACTCTTCATCCCTGGTTTATCTTCTCTCATCAAGACTTGTGACATAATCAGTTCAGTCGACGGACTATGATCATTTATCAAATTACGAATGGTGTCAAGGTTCTCTTTCGTATTGCATCCACTTGTCAGGTCGTTTGTGCCCACATGAAGTATGATACGTTTAGGTTTCATTTTCACCAGCGGTCGAATATGGTGGATCATGTCGTCACTATTTGCTCCTGGGAAATTCCTCACTGTAACTTTAACATAATAACAGAAAAATAATCTATTCATGCAAAAAGCAAGGGAACGCACCGCTGCATTTTCATGTTAGCTTGTCGACATGTTACAACCTCTTAAGACCTCCAAGAGCAAATTCAAAAAAGGTAAAGCTTGTTTTGAACTTTGATTTTATTTCGGTTCAGATTCACTGACCATTTTATAGACATGCTCCTATAACTTATCTACTTTTTCACTAAATCTGTGAAAGCTCTTTCAGTAAACTCTGGTAAACTCGCTCTAGTTATCGAGTTCCAGTTTTCAAACCTTCATAATACTCGATTCTTATCAGAAGTTTTTCTTGGCAATCAAAGTAAAAAGGCGACTGAATAATAGATATAAAAAACTACAGAAGCTTTTCCAACTGTCCACTAGGTTTCAGTTCGCATATCCATTTCACAAGTGAGAGTCATGAGAACGTTTACTGGGAGGAGTATAACTCTAATATATTAGCCTTTTATGATTTTTTTTTGCTTTTGGTCAGGTTCTAAATGTCCACTGGTCAGCATCCAACGTTAAACTCTTTCTTGCCAATTCGAATGTTGAATAAACGATGACAGATTCTAAAGATACAAAAGCAATAGTATACGGTACTTGTCTTTTTGTATAATGCTCTCTTTAGATAGCTAGTTCAAGGTTAAAAATATGAAAATTCGAGAAAGAAGCCTTAAAAATGTTGAAGCAATGAAGAAACAAAAATCATGAAATGCAGCTACTGCTTTTACATGGAAATTTTCGTCATCTTTCGCTGGTGAATTTGAATTTAAATCCAAAAAGGTGTATGACTATTTGTTCACGTTCCCTGGGTTTTTGAATTAAATTATTCTCTGCTCAAAAGACCCATCGGAGATGACAGCCTCAAACATACAGTCGACTTTTCATAAATCGAACCTCCACAACTCGAATCCAAATGTAGCAAACGACTAACTAGCCCGTTGAGAAAGTAATGAGTTTTTTCCTTTATTAGAGGTGAAATTACCCCCGTGCAAAAGCCAGGCAAAAGTTGGAAGAAGATCAATGCACCTGGCCATGATTGGGACCAAAGCAAAACGTTTGCAGTGACTCCGATGACACATTTATTTCTAGAAACAAAAGAGGTGAAGAAATTTAAGCTATTTGGCTTTATTTTAATTCTTTAAAATTCTGAAAATCCTGAGAATTCAGTGTTATATCACTTATCTTTCCCTACTTAGAAAAGAGAAAACTTACGATTTTATGAATAGGTATGGTTAGAAATATATTCCTCGATGGTTTATATCTTTTTTTGCATGTAATTACTTCTCAGCATGATATTGATATTGGAAGCGAGAAGCGATATCAAACAACAATCACACGTGGTGGGAAGGCCTGTACGGTACGTTCATTTACCTGAGTTATTTCGAGTCAGACTCGACTTTTCGTCGCTTCAATGAAATCTCTAAACTCATGGCAAATCCAGGGTAGACAAATCATTTCAAAAGTAGTACGACCGAAAAATTAAAGCCAAATTTCTCGTCCATCTTTTATGGGTACACAGGTTCGGCAACTTGACTGTTTTATCTGCGGTGGTCTCGATCATTGGAAGCATAGCTATCCTGCAAAAATAAATTGGTATGATAAATTTAATTTTGATAAGACCAAGGGTGCTAGAAGTACATCTCTTACACCAATATAATCTAGCGATTCGACTTCGGTAGGGTTAGGGGAAATTTAAGAAGACATGTTGGGTTTTGGGAAAAGGAATTAAAGGCCAATGACTTCATTCTAAATAGGATCAAGTTTAGTTATAAGATCCCCTTGAGATATATAGCAGCTTCTTCAGAGTTCAATAACAATGTTTCCGCTCTAAAAGAAAAAAGTTTCGTTGAGGTATCTATTTCAAAATTAATAAAACAAGATTTTATCATTAAGGTCAAAGAGCCTCCCTATATGACAAGTTGCAAAAAGTTCGATGGGCAAAAAACGTTTGGTTTTAGATTTGAGTTTTCTTAACAAATTTGTGTATGGAAAGAGAATATAAAATTTGACGACTGGAAAACTTTCGAGTAATTTATTGACTGTGACCAAGAAGCTTACTTTTTTAAATTTAATTCTAAAAGTGGCTACTATCATATAGAAATTCACGAAGAGTTTCAAAAATATCTGGGGTATCCAGATAGGACTGCATTATAATTTTTTGCCACGCCTTTTTGCTAAAGAGGGTTCTGGAAAGTCTTTTGTTTTGTAAATTCAGTTCCTTGTTTTCTTTCTCGATGCTGATGTTATACTCGTCCCTTTCTTCTTTAGTTGCATCGGCCTCTTTGGCCGATTCTTGACTCACGTGTTGGCAAGGAAGCATTTTGTCACTTGGAAATGAGATCCTTGAAAGAAACTCGTTGTATATAGCAATTGATGCATGTAAATGGATGTGGACCAACATTGAAAGCAGTACCCAAACATGGAGGATCCAAAGATTTAATGCCTTCGTCAATTTCAAGAGCTCCATCATTTAATATGATGACCGACACAGACCTGTATGATTGCTTTGACTCATAATTGAGTTCATTGTAGCCTTGAGGATGCTTTTTCCGCCATCTATCAAACTTGGAACAAACAGCACGGCCATGTTCAGGAGCGCATTTTTTCCACAATTCTGTTTTCTTGAAGAAAAATTTTAGGCTGCATACTTCGGATGTCGGATGTTTCTTTTATTTTTCAATTCTTGAACAAAATGATGATCCCAGAAAAAATGACATGCCACTGTTCTTCCTTTTCCAGTCGACTTGAAGTAATTACTGATGTATTGATTTGGTTTCTTTTTTAAACTTGCTGAAAAGTCCTGACAGACTGACCTTTCAAAAAATTGAATCGCTTCTTTATGGTTCGATGTAATTGAGTGATCATAAAGCTGACGAAAACCTTGAAATCTGCCGAGACCGATATTGCATCCACTACCATGAGATTTCATAAAGTCACCATACAAAGGACATATTTCACAAGAAAATTCAAGATGACATTGCGAGTCAGCGAGTGTGAACTGCGGAAGCACATAGCCAAGTTTAAGAAATTTGAAGATGAGCTGTATACAGGAATCGGTGTAAAAGAACCGCAAAGGAATTCCTTCAGTCTTTTTTCCGTTTCAGAAGTAGAAAACTTGGCCCGAGTAGAAATTGTTTCGTATCTTGTCGACGTTATTTCCATCGGAGGGAAAACTGAATCCAAGAATCCGTTAAATGTTGTGCAATCAGAAAGCATATTAACTGATTTCATGGCCTTGTAATTTTGAAAATGCCTTGAAAAAAACAAGAGCTTTAAATTTGTGTGATTCTTTTTTTTCTGTCTGAATGAAAATGACTTTTCATGATATACGGGTTCATCAAGTTCATTTCTCATTGTATCTGCTTTTTTTATAAAAATCAAAAAGTGATTTCTTTATCTTATCTTTTCTGGTCTTTAAAGCAACGTTTTCTGGACTGACAGAGTTTGAAGCGATATCAGGATTGTCAGCATTTATGATGAGAACATCAGCACGGTCAGCATTCACAGTGAGAACTTCAGGATAGTCAGCATTCGCAGTGAGAACTTCAGGATAGTCAGCTTTCGCAGTGAGAACTTCAGGATAGTCAGCTTTCGCAGTGAGAACTTCAGGATAGTCAGCTTTCGCAGTGAGAACTTTAGGATAGTCAGCTTTTGCAGTGAGAACTTCAGAATAGTCAGCATTCGCAGTGAGAACTTCAGCATTGTTAGAATTTGCATTGTGGTGAGAGCTTTTTTGCTACTGGAGCTTTGTTTTAGATTCGATAGATTGACACCAGTAATAATATTTTCATACTTTCTCTTTCGATCTCTTTTTTTACCAATCGTGTAAACGATATTTCTCCTGGCAAGATTTCGTTCTAAAGCTTCTTGAAAGGTTTCTTTGGATGTACTAGTTTTTGAAGATTCTGCGTCATATTTGCATTTGATTTTCGAAAAAGGGCAATATTGTCCACCAGTTTTAAACAAGTTATTGGAAAACCAAGAACTTAGCTCATCCATAGTGCACTAAAAATTACATGCATATGTATTGAAGAGTATGAAAGAAAGACGTGAACTTTTTCAGCAAGTACTTTTTCTTTTTTATATGAGGTATTTGAATTTGAGGGAATCCAGAAGCTATTATACTAACGTTTACTCAAAGTAGTAAATAATACTTTATTTCAAGTCCTGTAGTGTTAGCTACTAAAACAGCGAATAATCACAATACTGTATAAATAAATTCAAACATTTCAAAAGAGCCCAGAGGACGAGGGGTAAGAAAAGGGAACGTTTAAAATTCTACAAGAAGAGAATTAAACTTGACCAATGAAAGGAGGGCTTACGTAAGGGTTTGGACTATAATTTTGGTATTCTTTCTTTTCGAAAGAAAAAAACAGAAAATCTTCGTACCTTTGTCTATGTTCTCTAATCTTCCAACTTTTATAGATAACATTTTCAAAGTTTTCTGAAAAAAAAATCACAGACACTCTATGATACTTCTAAACCTAATAGGACTATCAGGCGTCACTCGAGTGTTGAAGATTATTATCAAACATTGGATTTTGCTTTTTGCTTTTAAACATGTAGTAAATGCTGCTAAAAGTTTGTATTTTCATGGTTTTCTGAAAAAAAATCAGCGACACTCTATGATACTTCTAAACCTGATAGGACTATCAGGCGTCACTCGAGTGTTGAAGATTATTATCAAAAATTGACTTTTAATTTTTGCTCTGAATATATAATTAGTAAATGCTGCTAAAAATTAGTATTTTCATGGTTTTCTGAAAAAAAAATCAACGACACTCTATGATACTTCTAAACCTGATAAGACTATCAGGCGTCACTCGAGTGTTGAAGATTATTATCAAAAATTAACTTTTGCTTTTTGCTCTAAATATATAATTAGTAAATGCTGCTAAAGATTTGTATTTTAATGGTTTTTTGAAAAAAAATCAGTGACACTCTATGATACTTCTAAACCTAATAGGACTATCAGGGGTCACTCGAGTGTTGAAGATTATCATTTAAAATTGGCTTTTTGCTTAAAACAAAATAGTAAGTGCTATCAAGATAAAATTTCATGTTCTATTTTTTTAAATAAATCAGCAAGTCTTTATTACCCTTACTCCTCATCCATATTTCAAGTATTTAAAGATACCCAGAAAGATCTCTCAAGTCCTATCCCTTTTTAAATCTTACACTTCCTACATGACTACTCTATTTTTCCAAAACGTCCTAAAGAAAACAAACGCTTTGCAGTTATCGTCCCTCTCCTGTGGAGAACTTGCTTAGATTACTTTTTTCTGACTCCTCCCTTTGAGTGGTATTGGAAGCCTCGATCAATCCCTTAAAAAATATTCAAATTATGAATACTATAAATCAAAAACAATTTCAAAATAGAATGGATGATAAATTACTCTCTTCAAACTCTCATGTAATGTATACGGATTTCAAATTATAATCACAGATCTTTTGTACAATACTTACTTTCTATAATTACTTGCACACAATAATCGAGAGAAACAATTCAACAGATTCAAGTTTGCAATACGTTAATCAGTTCAAGAAACCTATGATTTTGAAGAAAAGAAATTTCTTAGCATGTTTAAATTGAAAGAGCACGAAAAAAATACTGCAAAATATCCACTTAGTACAGTAAACTTAGAATTTTAAGTATACTTTCTTGTTTGATAATAAATTATTCTTTTGCCAGCAATTTAAGATACAAGATTGTTCTTATATGTATAAGTTTAAAATAGAATGACCCATCATTGTTCAGGCAAGGTCTGGATCTTCTTTTGAAGTTACCATTGGAGCTATGAGCCTTAAGGACGCAAAAGATATGGTTTAGGTGGTTTACTGTACTTTCCCTCGTAAAAAGTTCAGTTTTTATTCCAAATTTTTTATGTCCCTTTTCTGATGACATTTTCCAAAAAATTCTTTCTTTTGGAAATCTCTATAGAGTGAAAATTTTAGAGTTTTAAAGAAAAAGAAGTCTACACCCTCAAAAGTTCAAAAGTCATCCAGTCCTAATTTAAATATCTTGAAAACTTTGTAACCAAAAGTGTTGATACAAACAAATGTCATGTAACAATTTTAAAACCTTTTTAGTTACCTTGTGTAATTTCGTAATCTGAATGTAAAAAGTTGCATGATGGTTCATGTTAAAGATGAATTTCCAAAGAAAGAAATAGAAAACATGCTTTAAAGGTAAACAAATGACTTGCTAGTGGGTTCCAAGTTTGCTGAGCTTCTTTCTCATTTTGAGTTTTAGAGTGGGGTTCATTGGGAAATTTCCAGGTAGTTTAGGTACATAACGTTACTACATTATAAAATCTTTCAATTTTAAATATGTTAGACTGAACAATGGACATTTGGTAGTTAGGGTGTCATGTTGAATAATAAAAAACTCCACCATAAAAATAATGACATTCATTTTTAATTAGTATCATTGTTTTGATGCTGGAGTTTTTAATTATTCAACATGACATCCTAGCTAGCAAATGGTCTATGAGCCGGGGGGGGTGGCATTTAAGGTAGATGACCTACTGTATGTGCGCCCCTTAAGGGTCTCTTTTCGAAGCTTGTCAAAGTGCGCTGTATAGGTCAAAATGAGCAAAGATGGGAAAAAGTGCACTCTAAGGGTGTAGAATTTGGAAAATCAGACTACCCTATTTTGCTTAAAAATGGTCAGAAACTTTCACCCAAATTTACTCAAATTAGGCTCAATTTTCCCTGCACTATAAGTGTAGAGGCAGGCAGGCTGGACACAGATTAAGGGTCGGTTTGGAACACGCACACAATTGAAGTTGATTGATGTATTGTGTTGACAGAGTTCAAACTAAAAAGTACAAAATGAAAATGATAAATATTTTGAGCTAAAATGACAAATCCTTGACTAAATATGACAAAATATCCTAGATATCCTCAAATGCTCGTGATAAACCTCTAAAATCTCTCAAAATGTGAACAAATCATAGAGACAAAATGACAAGAAAACATGACTGAAATGAGCTAATTCCAAATTCTATAATTGAAAATTGTACTGAAAATCCTATGGTTATCCTAACTTAAAGAGGGACACTGAGAACCAAAAACCTAGACAAAACCACAGAAAAACAAAAGAACCAAAACTCACCGGCTGGCCTATGAGTGTGTGCTGTGAAATGCCATGCCAATAATCCAATGAAAATTGATGAATTGAAACTTGAAATTCATTGACTTAAATTCCAAATTTGTAAATTAAAATAGTGACTTTCTCTGACTTCCCTCGCATACATCCTTCTACAAAGGTGTTCTGTCAGAATTGTGAAAATCAGAAAACGTGAAAACTCTCTGATCAAAATTGAAACAATTAAAAATGCGTAAAAAGATAATTGCTTTATGCTAATTATAAGAAAATATGTTTTCTCTAAGAAATATGCGATCTTTTTATAAGATCAAAGTTCATTAACACGAAGTTAAAATGATTTTGTCCATTTTATAAGCACAAACATTACAATAAGGGTCTGATATCAAAGGCCTAATTTTGGGCCGCACGTATAGTCATTTTTTAATCGAGTGCCCCCCTAGGTCTATGGGGTTCTATAATTTGCACACTTACCAATGCTCACAGCTTTGAAAAAAGTCTTCACAATCGTCAGGTTGGGCAGGTTACGATACCAAGGTGATTTGTGTGTAGAACCTGAAGTGAAGAAACCAACAAGCTTGAATGGCAACTGTACTACAAAACATGCATTGAAAGTCGAAATTTGCAAGCCTCACAGCAGAAACCATTTGACCAGGTCGTGGCTTCTTCAATATTGCGAAAGACACATCATTTCATACTTTTCAGTCTCTAGTTTGTAGTTTTTTTGACTTTTTGGAACTTGGTGAGTTATTTTCTATGTTTTACAACTGTTTGAATGATTTTCCGAACAATTGCCACTAGTCGTATTCGAGCCCACTAAATGCAAAGTTCCAATATGATCAGAAACCCAACGCTCTAACCACTGCGCCACTGATTCATGCCAGTAGAATTTCTCTGACGGCTGCTATTTATCATTGTACAAACTACAGATTACAAACTACACTATATTAAGAGAAAATCATAAAGAGTGTTTGTTTCGATCGAGCGCCAACTCTGATAACTGATAATAACCCATCCCAGCCAATCTGAAACCCAACCACACCCATACCCAATCCTACTAGGTTGCCTGCAGGTCCTGACACTATTCCTGCATGCCGGATCCGAAAATATATTACAAAACATTACTTAAACATAAAATATAGTCCCTCCCCCCGCTAGGAACTAACGTTATATTGCCAGAGGTACTAGACTATGTAAAAAAGAAAAAATCTTGGAGAAGGAAGCTACAATTGTTAGGTAAAAGACTAAAATAAAGCACCGCTAAACCTTCCAGTTTCGTTAAGAAATTCAACAACAGAACAAAGAATAGATTTATTTAGATTTGAACTCAAACTTTCATCCCCATATAATAAAAGCCGACAGAAAAAGGGAGGGTTAAGTGGCGGATGAAAAATAATGCCTAGGGTCTGAAGTTTGTCGAACAAAGATTGTCTTGCATGGGAATATATAGAGCAGTGCAGAAGAAAGTGCTGAGTGTTTTCAACAGAGTTAGTTCGGCAACCACAGAAAGGGTTTAAAGTGTCGCGGAAGCCATGTCTAAATATATGCTCGTTGAGATGGCTGAAACCGACCCGAAGTCGATTAAGAAAGATCACTCCTTGAATGTCAGGAACATCAAATACATGCGACTGCTTGGGTCTCAAAAATTCATAGATTGCTTTTTTGAAAGTTTTAATTGAAGGTAGATCTCGTATATTACCTCCCAGAACATTCCACTGAGATATACAGTACGGAAAAAAGTGTTACGGAAACGCTCAGTTCGTATATTAAGAGGATAAATAGGATTTCTTGTTCTAAGGCCACCTGGTGCCATAAGTCTTACTGGCAGGTAGTTACGTAAATACGAAGGGGCTAAATTGTTAATAATTCCATAGAAGAATGTCATTCTTCTAGCAAAGCACCTGTCAGCAAGACTTTCAAGACCAAGTTCTGAATATAGCTTTTCTTGAGACGTTCCACGAAAACAGCCTGTTATAGCTATTATATTGAATAAATTCAAGCTTCTGCACAAAGGTAGCATTTCCTGGGCGGTCATATATGATATCACCATAATCAAGATGAGGCCTAATGAAAGATTTATAAGTGGTTATTTGCTTTTATGAAGAAGCTATCACCATTTGACCATGAGGATTGGAAGTAGGTCTGATGTAAGTATTTTTGTATTTTTGCATCAACTTTAAGAGAAATAGTTTATAGCCATCGTATATACCGTGGAGTTGGGTAACTTGCATCAGTGGAGGGAAACTTGCATAACCATCAAATGACCAATCAAAGCAGCAAAATTTCAAAACAAATCAAAGCAGCTCCGCTCGCAGCCCTACTCTACCATATTTGTTTTGATTTAACTATATATGTTAGTGACCGGCCAGATCATTCATTTGAGGGTTATGCATGTTAGCCTCCACTGATGCAAGTTTTACCCGATCTCACGGTATAATTTGGGGTTGAGGGTGAACTGTTCCATCTTTTCTCAGACAAAAAAAGGCTTTATCAATACAGTACTGTGCCAAACATAGTATCACTTCACACACACACCTTAAAAATTCGTAAATTCTTGACAAGAAATTTCGCCATACCCCAACAACCAACAACCTAACTTACTTTTATGGAACGCCACAGCTGCTAAAAGTGTTCAACAACTGTACCGCGTGGTACATTTGCAAAGCGGTTCGGTCCTTAGAGCAGTTCGTATGGTGGTTTAAGCTTTTCGTGTGGTAGTTTAAGCTTTTCGTATGGTAGTTCAAGCTTTTCGTGTGGTAGTTTAAACATTTGGTGTGGTGGTTTAAGCATTTAGTGTGGCGGTTTAGGCTTTTCGTGCGGTAGTTCAAGCTTTTCGTGCGGTAGTTCAAGCATTCAGTGCGGTGCTTCTATACAGTTGCGTGGTAGTAAAATTGTTATGTGGTGGTTTAAGCTTTTCGTGGGGTGGTTCAAGCTTTTCGTGTGGTGGTTCCATCGTTAGGTGTTCATCGTTTTGTAATTTATGCGGATAAATTATAATAAATTATTATTATTATTATTACAACGAATACAAAGTTCAGGCACGCCGTGGGCCTCTAGAACTGGTCTTTGTTTATTTACAATAAATAGCGTAGTTCATGGTTTGCCCATGCTTTGTTTAAATTATTCTTGAACGATTTTATCGATGATGCTTCTGCCACGTATTTTGGAAGCGCGTTCCATGTTGAGATAGTTCTATAAAAGAAGGACTTGCTTTGTGCACCACGTACTCCATCGTCCGGGAAATTCATCTGAAGCTCGTGTATATGCTTTCTACATGGTCGCGTCCTTTTGATAAACTTTGTTGGTGTTGTTTTACTATCATAGATGTGGATATGCTTATACACCTGGACCATGTCACAGAAAAGTCTTCGAAACTCAAGGGATGGTAGCGCCAAGCGTCTTAGTCTTTCTGCATATGGTAACCGTGAGATTGGTTTTACTAGTTTTGTCGCACGTCTTTGGACACTCTCGATCAGGTTGATAGATCGACGTAATCTTGGTTGCCATACTGATTGAGCATACTCTAAATGTGGTCGTACAAAGGTGGTATAAAGTGTCTGGAATACGTGAGGACTAGGGTCTTGAAATCCTCTTTTGAGCAATCCCAACATAGAATTAGCTTTGTTTACTTGCTTAGCGATATGTTCTTCAAATGAAAGATCTGAGTCTATCAAAACACCGAGATCTTTTTCTGTGAAGACATGTTCAAGTTGCTCTCCATTTAGTTGATACGGGTGTGCATGCTTTATGTTCTCGAATTTACCTATCGTTAAAACGTGGCATTTGTCGGGGTGGAATTTCAACAGCCACTCACGGGACCATCTTTCAAGTGCTTCAATGTCATGTTGTACGATTAAGGAGTCAAGAATGGAATTGATTTCCTTTATAATCTTCGTGTCGTCTGCAAACAAGAAAATGCTTGATAGAACATGTTCTGGTAGGTCATTAATATAAATAACAAAAAGCAGAGGACCGAGCACGCTTCCTTGAGGAATGCCACTTATCACTGGATCTAAAGATGATTTTGCACCATTAACACTCACTAATTGCTTGCGGTTCGATAGAAAAGATTTGATCCAGTTCAGAATTAATTCGTTTATCCCGTAGCGTTCTAGTTTCATCATAAGTCTTCGATGGGGTACCGTGTCAAATGCCTTGGCAAAGTCGAAGTATATGCAGTCGACCACTTCACTTTTTGCAGTTGATTCGCAACACATATCTATAAAGGAGATAAGCTGTGTGACTGTTGACCTTTTGTTGATGAAACCGTATTGCTTGTTCGATAGAAGCTCTTCGCTGATAAGGTGTTCCATGATATGTTTTCGTATCATTGTTTCCATCAACTTACAGACTACTGAAGTTAGACTTACGGGGCGATAGTTAATAGCAAGGTTGTGTGCTCCTTTGTTTTTATAGATTGGTGTCACATATGCTAGTTTCCAGTCACTAGGTAAGTTTCCTTCCTCGAAAGTTTTATTCATTATGATTGATAGTGGTTCTGCAATATGGTCACGAAGTTCAATAAGCATTGAGGCATGAATCTCATCTGGACCAATTGATTTATTCGCATTGAGCTTCCTGATTTGTTCTGTTATCATTTCCTTCGTAATGTTTAGTGGTTGAAGTATTTTATCTGTTCTGTTGTCAAAATCAGGTAGATCACCTTCCGGTTCTTTAGTAAAGACACTGCAAAATTGTTTTCTGCAGGATGTTGGCCTTTTCTTGGTCCTCGTGCTTTAGGGATGTCTTGTCATCGGGCGTTTCAAGAAGAGGGGAAACTCCACTTTTTGATTTAAGTTTGCCTCTGACATGTGACCAGAACGCTTTTGGGTTTCTCTTTGAGTTTTCACCGATGGCTAGATCGTATTCTCTTTTTGCAAGTGCCATCTTTCGATTGACACGGTTCCTCGCGATTACATATCGGATTCTTGCTTGACGTCTGTTTGTGGGTGATGATTTTGATTTTAACCAGATCCTGTGAAGTCGCCTCTTTTCTTTGATGTCATTACGTAGTTCAGCATTAATTGGAATTTTCCCTTTCTTTTTCCAGTGAGGCGCTCCTAACTCTTTTCTTGGGACAAATTGATCTCTGAGTTGAAGAAGTTTTGTTTTGAATTTTGACCAGAGCTCCTCGATCGACCCATGTGAGGTATCTATGAATTCTCTCGTCCAGTTGATTCTTTGCAGATGACTTTTCATCGACTTAAAGTCTGCCAAGTGGTAGGTGTATCTTTTGGTTGGTGCTTTAAGTTCCATATAACATTTAAAGCTAAAAGAGAGAACGCTATGATCACTTTTTCCTAAAGGGCTTAGGAAATTTAGATCTTGAACCTGATCTCTTTCATCTGTTAAGATGAGGTCAATCAGTGAAGGCTCGTCAGTACCTCGACATCTGGTAGGTTCATTCGTATGTTGGAAAAGGAATGAATCACGTAATGCTTCCAGGAATTGCTCTTCTTTACTTTCCTCTACATGTGGGCTTGTCCAGTTCTTCCAATTTATAGTTGGAAAATTGAAGTCGCCAATGATGCAACGATGCGTGTATCTTATCTTCTGATATAATTCGTAAGAGCTGGTTAAGATTGGCATTATTTTCTCCAGAGTTTGATTGATTCGTTGGACTGCGGTAGACGCATGCAAAGCAAAGCATATCTTTTCCAGCCAGACGTACTTCAATGATGCACGCCTCCTCCAGTGCTACAGGACATTCAATGTCAACTGTAAGGTGGTCTACACTGGTATGTCCTAGGATGACGATACCACGTCCTGTATTGTTCTCAGTATTGGTGTGGTTTACGACTGTGTATCCATCAATTAGATATTCGTGAATTTTCCATCTTTCACCGTTCTTTGGTTTGACTTCACAGATTGCAATAAAATGTGGATTTTCCTTTGTTATGAGTTCTTCTAGTTGTAGTTTTTTCATTGTTGTTAGCTGGTCGGCATTTGTATACATAATTTTTATTTCCGAAATTGTGTTTGATTGGTTCTCGTTTTTGTTTTTTGATACTTGTTTATGCGTTTCTCTTGTTTTTATTGGTGGTTTGCGACTTTGATCTTCTTCAGGTAAAAGCCGTTTTTTGAGTTGCCTCTCACACGATAGATATAGGTTTCTGATTTCTCTTGTGAGTTTCTTGTTTTGGCTTCTGTTGAGAGTACCTTGAATTGTTTTCTTTCATCAGGGGTGAGATCCTCAGTAACGCTAATGCCTTTGTACGTCGCGTTATCCTTCAGTGCTGTAAGATTGCCAAGTAAATTCCATTTATCAGACTCATCGTTAAGAGAGACTAACAATGGACGTTTCTTTCCTTCTTCCTCCTTACCCAATCTTGCTACACGTTTGATAAGACTGCGTGAGTGGGTATCCTTAATCAAGTTTGAAGCCCAGGTTTTGTCATCATTAATACTTTGCTCAACAACGCCATGTACGATAACATTTGAGGCGCGTTTTTGTTTACTGTATTCTTCGGTTTCTTCTTCGCGTATTGCGTCCCTGATCACTTCTTTCAGGGCTTTTGAATCCGGGGACTCCTTTGAGCCAGTAACATTGGCATAGGTCTGTGACAGAAACTTACATTCTTTTTTAATTGTCTCCTCAAGCATTTCCTTAATTCTTTTTCTGGAAGAGCCCATTTTTATAGATGCATCAAAGATATCAGGTCTTTTATTTCAGGAAAACATACATTTGTAGCAAATCCTTAAACACAAAGAAGCAACAGGTTTATTATGAGGTGTAATTTTAAGCAGATTTATCAAAGGAATCCTGTGATGTTTTAACCATATTTTGGAAAAAGAAATGAGGGCGATTTTAGCCATACTAAATTGAAAATTTCTCCCCTTTCCCCTTTTGAAAACTATTCACGCTAATTCACAATTAATGCCCATGGAACCCGTCAACGGGGGGACCAGGGGGCATGGCCCCTCATGTTGCTTGTACTTTTAAAAGATTTCCATTATATTACATGAATTATTTTTCAAATTGAATTGAAATGGGTCCTAAAATAGCACTTTGAACCCTTCAAAATTCAAAAAATTTCTCCGTTACCCAACCATGGTGGGCTTTGTCAATTTACTCAAATATACCTCAGCCCTCAAACCGGTGCCCTTTCATGTGACCAGTTGTCCAACAATTTTTGATATGCATAAGTCAAGATTACATCATTTTTCCTATCGAAAACACCCGTAATGGCGTGAAATCGAAAAAAATTGGCGTGATCGTGAAAATTAAATTTTTCAGGCGTGATGGCGTGAAATCGAAAAAAAATTGGCGTGATGGCGTGAATTTTGGGTCCGCTGGGGGGGCCTCGTATATAAATCGGATATAATCTTAAATATAGCATATCACGTTATATTTCAACCTGCAAAAATAGATAAAAACAATATACATCAAAATATAACTTGAAATTGCCTGAATTTAATATTATGCAAAAGGATACTCGAAACAACGAACAGAAGTACAAAGGAAACCAATAATGAATCAAAAGTTTGACTAAAACCCTACCGCAGTCAAAAGAAAAACCTGAATTCCAACAAGTAATTGACAACAAAAAAACACAAATGAATCAAAAAATGGAATTAATTTCAGTATTTTCCTTATTTTCACTTTCAGTGTACTCAATGTTCAATAGTCTGTATTTTTGTTTCAAATTTTCACGATCTGGGCAATGGTTATCAGATGGACAGAAACGTTTGAAAGATTTTGAATTGGGAGAGAACTTGCCAAAACCCAATGTTTCCAAGCCTCTAACGAATTTGTTCGCAATCAGTGCACCAGATTGATTGTTCACGATAGGATATATCTTGTCTCGCGTAATGGCTGACATTGCAATTTTATCTTCTTTCAAAATCTTCCTTACTTTATGGTGATACGGGACCAGGTATTCCATTGTTAGATTTCCTGCTTCTGGCAATGGTGGTTGACGAATTTGCTCTTTTTTCCAGCTCGATTGTGCATCGTTTTGTAACAATGCAAAAGCCGTCGCTACTGAACAGTCAGCTATGTTTTTAGCCATGGTTACATCTGCCTTGGTTACAACGGTGCTGATATTCCCAGTGCAAGCGTTACGCAAAAGACAAATTGTTGATGCAATACGCATAATCATACCCAATGATTTACTCTTGACGCTCAACTTTGCTTCTTCAAAACGATCATTTTTCATAAACTCGACGATTTCATCGTGATATTTATCATACAATCCATAGCTTCATTATTTAGTTGCATATCTTTAGGTTCTTTGCGACATTCGGTATAGATTGTAGATAAAACGTTTTTCATATCGATGAGGTTTTGTTTTTCAGCCATGCATAACTTCTTATCCTTCATTGAAATGAAGACTTCATCTGGCATCGATAACAGGAATCTTTGAAAAAACCCATCGTAGAAGTTATTTCTTGCGAACTGGGTTGCATAATAGGGTTGCGTATACGCTATCAAGCTCAACCGTGGATCGATAACATCAGACTTTCCTTTAGTTTTAGTGTTCTTTGACCAACTTGTTCCAGAATATAATGATAAGTAGCGAGATTTTTCACTGGAACCTGACGATCCTTTATCCAAGACATCATTGAAAGATGCAAATTCATCATGGACTGCCATTAAACAACCATCGTTGTCTTGAAGTGACTTCATCAAGCCTTCAAGGGTTCCCGTATCGAAAGTGTGTGGTAGATTGCCGGATAAGTTATCGATTGAACTGATCATATCTAGGATTATCTTCAGAGAAGCGCTTTTATTGGTACCCGAACGACCAACTACCAAGCCATAAAGAATGACAGGCTCGCAATGAAGATCTTCGTAGGAAATCGTCGCGTGTTGAGCTCAATAAGCTGTTCCAATGATCAGTGGGATCGCAAGATAGGACTTTGGAACACCCAGGATAGTAGCTTTGTAGGTAATCCAATTTGAAATCTCCTCTGGAAAACATTGCTTGATATCAAAAGGTACTCCCCATGCTGCTTTCACAGCCTTTTGATAAGATGAAGAATCAATTGGTGGATATTTTGATATCGTTCTGAAAAGTAAATACCATATATAAAAAATTTTTGCCGATACTACGACAAAGCGCTACTGTATTGTTAAAAACCGATAAGAAGTCAATAACTCGCCACTTACTTATAAAATAGGTCCTATTCTAAACAAAGGATAAATTTGCTTAAAAATCCGAATAGGCATTATATTGAAGTAAGGGGAGCTTATTATTTGATTATAGTTTGTAATAATTTGGACGATATCAAAATAGAAAGATGAAAATGGTGATTACCTGAAATCCGATAAAAACACGTCTCGCTTTGATTTTCCAAGATGGCAAATGAAAATCGTTATGAAAATAATAACAATTGAATGTCTTCAAAAATATGACGTTTAGACAGTACAACGACATCTATAGCCTGACGTAAATCTTTTTCAAATTTTTTCAAATTTTTTCAAATTTTTTCAAAAAAGTTCGCTCCACATGAAGCTTATGCATGCTTTATAAATGGCTACAAGCATAAAATCACGTACTTTATGCGAACAATAGATGGCATTGACGATTTTCTACACCAGCTCGATAACATCATTACAACAGAGTTCATACCAAACATCACTGGTGGTATCCAGCCTACAGGCAATGAACGAAAGCTATTTTCTCTTCCACCAAGCATGGGTGGGCTGGAAATACCTATCTTTGCTGAGGAAGCCAAGAACGAGTTCAAAAACTCAATTGAGATGACACAAAGTCTGGCTAACAACATAGCCAACCAAGAACGATCATATAATCTGGATCAAAACGAACAGCGAAAAATAAAGAACAACATCAAGGCTTGTCGCAGAGAAAACCATCGAACGAAGGCAGATCACGTGTTCGAGAACATGACAACAACGCAGCAACGCTTACACGAAATAAACTCGACGAAAGGAGCATCAATCTGGCTCTCGACTCTCCCACTCAAAGAGGAGGGTTACCAACTTGACAAAGGTGTGTTTTGGGATCTCATCAAGATACGCTATGGGAAACCGCTAAGCAGACTTCCCGAAACATGTTCATGTGGTGCACGATTCGATCTTCAGCATGCCTTATCCTGTAAGAAAGGGGGTTTTGTTACATTGCGTCATAACATCTTAAGAAACATCACCGCCGATCTTCTGACTGAGATCTGTAAGGACGTACGAATTGAACCTCCGCTTCAGGCGATCACTGGTGAAGAGATGTCAAAAAAGGCTCTATAAAGTCAAATGAAGCAAGATTGGATGTGAGTGCTAGGGATTTCTGGATTCCATATCAGAAGGCATTTTTCGATATAAGGGTGTTTAACCCATTAGCCGGACGTTATGGAAATATGGATATCGAGAAAGCTCACGAAATTAACGAAAAAGAGAAGAAGAGGGCATACAATGAGCGTGTGATTCAGATTGAGCATGGGAGCTTTACGCCCCTTGTATTCTTTTCAAATGGAGGTAAAGGACGCGAATGTAGAAAATTTTATCAGAGACTCAGCCAAATGATTGCTGAAAAGCGTGGAATTAACTACAATATCGTGACAAATTGGATAAATCGAAAGATTTCATTTGCCCTGAACAATTGTATTATCATGTGTGTTAGAGGTTCACGGTCATTGAGAGACCAAAACCTCACTGAATCAAATGACATTGAAATTGATGAAGCAATTTCCAAAATCAATTTCTAAATTTTTATTTATTTATTGAATTTCCCAAACTAGCTATTTTTAAAAGAAGTTTATTAGAATTGTTTTATAGTGTACCGGGAATGCCTCCGGCTTTTATTATTGTATAAGTTAAGATAATATATTCGACAATGGCCAAAAAATTAAAAAAATTTTTTCAAATTAAAATTTTCTTTGATCATGATGTTTTGCACTAGGATGTTATCTTTCTTAGATTTTCTGACGTCAATTTTTGAAATTTATAATTCGTTTTACCCAACGCAATGACTTCGGAGGAAGTTAGAAATCACAAGGTTTGTAATCATGAGGATTGGTTTAGATGCTTTGCAAGTATTCCGTATTCTTTTCAAGGCAATACCGCTAAAAACTCCAAATCGAACCGAGATCATCAAATCACATGCTGCTACATTGCTCGAGAATAATGGTTGGCAGAAAGATGGCGATCAAATTATTACCATACACGACGTTGAAAGCTATCAAGAAAACATATTTAATTTCATAATTAATGATATACTCCTATTAGAGCACAATCTAAGAAAAACTACGTTATCGTTACAACTGAATGACGTCCCATTGATATTGTTGCCGACGGAAAACTTTTGCTGTGGATCCTTGTTGCACCTGAAATCCTATTTCGCAAGTGTCACTGCGTATGATATCAACCAAGTGACCATCGCAAAGTCATATCATTCACGATGCAAAAAATGTAAAAGGACGTTTTCGTATGGATTTATTGATGAAAAAAGTGGTATGTTACTTAGTACATCTTCCTCCCGATATTAAATTGTTATTATATCATTAACTCATGGCAAACCAATCCTTTACAATTACCCATTATTATTTGGATTAAAATTTTCTCAGCTAATCAAAAAAATTATGAGATGAATTCGTATGTTTTGGTAACAGGATTAACAGCATGAGAGGTTAAGATAAACTTTTTTTCTCGTTTAGGTATGCGGAAACTCAATGTTGATCGAGATTACATCATGTTTAACAACGTTACGGCATACAGTAAACGATTGATGAAATATATCGATAATATGATAACAATAGGAGCTGTCTCGTTTGAGAAGCTGAGTGAAATAGTAGAGGGCAACTGGGAAAGTAATAAAATCAATCCTGATAGAATAGAAGAGGCATGGTTTATTTACCGAATTTTAGAATTTATGAATGTTTTTCCGGAATGGCCACGTCATACTTCAAGCAAAGCATTAGATTTGGAATCATTATGTCATTTCAATTTTCCAGAAATAAAAAGAATGATTGATAGTCTATGGATAAATCACATCTGTTCCGAAGTTGGTTGTAAAGAACGATTTATTGTAATCGATGGAAATGAAAAGTTGTACAGATTCATTTGTTCAGCCGAAAAGAAGAAAGTGACGGGTAATAAAGGAGAAGTTAATGGATATGATATGTGTATACGTAATCCGATTCGTGGTAATCAATTTAAGAAATCCGAAAGGCTTTGTGAAGAGCACTTGAATGGATCGTCTGGGTCTACGGTTGAACAGTTAGACATTGGCCCGGTAACACGATCTATGACAAAATCACTGCCAACAGTTATAACCATGGGGGAAGGATGTGAACAAGAGGAAAACATTGATAAATTCTATGCACGAACTGCAGGACAATTTTATATTTTTCGTTCTTGTAGAATCAAATTGTGTAATTATGAAATGTACACTGCAGAATCGCTATCAAGCATATTCACCTATCTTTTAGATTTGTTCGGTTCATGTCCTAAGAAAGAAAATTTGAAAGGAATTGTATATGACAGAGCATGTGAACTGCACCCTTTTATAAATCGTTTGAGTGACGAAGGTAATAAATCAGCAGATAATTATAGAGGATTAAGTTACATAGTAGACTCTTTCCACGTGGAAAAGCATACACAACCGAAGTGTATTTTGGACGACCCTCGTTGCGCGTATCATCCAGATTTAGAAAAGTTTTCACATGTTAAAAAAATGAACACTGAAGTTGCTGAACAATCTTTCAGTAAACTTAATCCGTTTAAGTTTGCTACGAGAAAAATGAGTTATGGAAAACGGTTAATGTTTTTTAAACTGATCGACCACGCATTTAATAAAAGACTAACAAAACGTTTCGATGTTTGAATACAATTTTTATACATGCAGCACGAATGGTTATTTTTACGACTATGGTATAAGTTACATTATATATGTTGTAGCACTTTACTCTCGGGTACCTAATAGCCGAGATCCCCAATTTTTTTTTTTGAAAGCTTTCTCTTTTGCCCTAAATCTGTTGTATTATCCTCAGTTTCAAAAATGTTCCACCCAGCCCCCCCAGTTTATAGAATTTTTGAGATTGTTCCGTCCCAACCCCTTCGATTATCAGGTACCCAGAGTACCCTTTTATAGGCTCTTTTCATTTGACATAGTTAACAATTATTGTGAAAACTGTTTATTCGTCTCGATAAGTTTTTATTATCAATGATTTGTAATTAGTTATTATATTTTTTCGGCAATTTTGTTTCAATTTCAAAATATTAAATCAATATCGATAATCGAAATCTTAAAATGCTAATTTCAATATTTTGTCTTCTAAAACACAAGCCTTATAAAACTTTTCGAGTTATAGTCGAGAATTGCTTGATGACTTTCACATCACACTTCAAAAATACAAGCAAACGCGGAGAATGCCAAGCTCCGCAGAATATCCGCGATCTCTGGCGGCGGCGAAGTTTGAGATCACACTTAAAAAACACAAGAAAACGCGGAGAATGCGAAGCTCCGCAGAATATCTGCGATCTCCGGCGGCGGCGGCGAAGTTTGAGATCACACTTAAAAACACAAGCAAACGCGGAGAATGCGAAGCTCCGCAGAATATCCGCGATCTCCGGCGGCGGCGGCGAAGTTTGAGAGCACACTTAAAAAACACAAGAAAACGCGGAGAATGCGAAGCTCCGCAGAATATCCACGATCTCCGGCGACGGCGGCGAAGTTTAAGATCACACTTCAAAAACACAAGAAAACGCGGAGAATGCGAAGCTCCGCAGAATATCCACTATCTCTGGCGGCGGCGGCGAAGTTTGAGATCACACTTAAAAAACA
The DNA here is from genome assembly GCF_902728285.1 of Clytia hemisphaerica. Lineage (NCBI taxonomy): Eukaryota > Metazoa > Cnidaria > Hydrozoa > Leptothecata > Clytiidae > Clytia > Clytia hemisphaerica. The sequence goes on from NW_027103611.1 coordinate 32,287, forward strand.
CAAGAAAACGCGGAGAATACGAGGCTCCGCAGAATATCCACGATCTCCGGCGGCGGCGGCGAAGTTTGAGATCACACTTAAAAAACACAAGAAAACGCGGAGAATACGAGGCTCCGCAGAATATCCACGATCTCCGGCGGCGGCGGCGAAGTTTGAGATCACACTTCAAAAACACAAGAAAACGAGGAGAGTGCGAAGCTCCGCAGGGAAACTGCGGAAAATTGGCCGAAATCTATGCCAAACTCGAGCTTCGGTAGTTTAAAATGACGTCAAAAAAAATATGAAAAAAACGACCAAATTTCGTCAACAAATGCCTTCTCTTGCTGCAACATCTAACGAGGAAGAAAATGGAAATGACGCCGACCAATGCACGGAAAAGAACTGTATTAAAGATGACGATAATATGAGAATTGAATGCCAAAATGCCAGAGGACAGTACATTATGCATGCACTGGACTTCCAACGTATCAATTAAAACTGTTCTTGAATAAAGGATATCGTAAATACCAGTGTATAAATTGCTGCTCAATCGATAAAGAACTGAATAAAAAGATAATCGATCAATCAGTAAGAATCAAAAGCTGCGCTGATAGCCACAAAAACAATAGTGAGAATGAGAGGAGACTGAGCTGTGTTGTTAAGGAGCTGCAAGCAAGATGTCAAGAATATCTAAGGGAGAAGAATCAAGTAACGGAAATAATCAAAACAGAATTTTCCGTCTTGGAAACAAAACTCGTAAACAAAATCGAAGAAACAATAAATGCGAAGACTACAATGGACCAAGAGAAAATTCCTGCTGAAAGTTACGCTGAGATGGCGACAACCAGCAACGAATTAAACATATCCAATATCAAACGGCTTCTCCGTAGCGAGAAAGTCGAAGAACAAATTGAAGAACAAAGAAAAGAATCTAGGGATGCCAACATTATCATCCATGGCGTTAAAGAGACCAAAGATAAAGACGATAATGACTTCGTAGCCGAGATACTGAGCGATGTCAACATCAAGACAGTGCCAACATACATTTCCCGTATAGGAAAGGAGTCTGCTGACATGCGTCCGATCAAAGTTGTGTTTAAAGACACTCATTTTAAATACAGATTTATGAAGCAGTTGAGAGAACTAAAGAGATATCAAAAGTACGACAAAGTTAGCATAACTGACGATTTAACCAAATCCGAACGCGAACAAGTTAAAGAGTGGCGAAAGAAAGCGGACGAAATGAATCAAGCGATGTCAGAGAAGGATCATGTAATAAGAGTCCGAGGAAGTCCTCGTGACAAGCTTTATTTTAAGAAAGTATTTTGTAAACGATCGGTTTAAGAGGCCGATGCGCGCCTGAAACCGTATTTCTGTTTAATAATAATAATAATAAAAAAAAAATAGAATGCCTTGTTCATGCGTTGAGCCCCTCCCTCCTAGCGGTTACTTTGATCACGGTATCACGCAAATTTTTGTCTTCAATCACGATCACGTAAAACACCAAAATAAATTTGGATAATCACGCATTCCTTTGAAAAGTCCAAATCACGATCACCTTTTGACCTCTGATCACGCAGTCACGAAATAAAAATTTCCAAATCACGTGTAATCACAGTAGAAAAAAAAGTCATTATCACGCCATCACTAAAACCGCTTGGGGGGTCTCATGTGTTCAAGTTTTAACTTTACAATATTTTATCCGCACTAATACTTTTATCTTTTGTCAGATGCACGGGGCACAGAAACTTAATGGATAAACAAGATTACCTTATAAAGAGAGACTCATAATGCCTCACCCTAGGGTGCTGAAAAACAATCAGGCTGTCTAGACAGAGTAAATTTTAGCACGATTGTTAGAGCTCTCGATATTTTATTCTAGTACCCACCCAGAAATAAAAATTCTGAATAGACAAGCTCTTAGCTAGACTATGCTATAGTCTAAGACGAGTTTCATCTAAAAAAAGAACAAACGTGAAGAGGGGAATTTTTTTACGGGAGTGGCCGTTGTCTTAGACTATATCAATTTGGTCGAAAAGCGGAAATTTTGGATTTTGGTTAGCGGTGTGATCGGCCGGCCCGGTTCGAACAAATGTAAACAAACAGTCGGGTCTGACTGGTAAATCCCGGGGCAGTTCTTGCTGTGAATACAAATTGACCCGACTGGAATTTGATACCAAAACAGGGCGACAGAAAGTTGATCTATATGTGTGGAAATGTTTTATGCAATTCGTTAGCATTTTAGTCTCTTAGCCTCCTATTAGTTAGTACTTTAGTTTGTAACTTCTTTGCAACAAGGTGTTTTATGTAAATGGTTTGTTTTGAATTTATTTTTAACAAGCAGAACTCAGATTCAAGCAAGTATCATATATATTTTTTCAAGAATAAAAGAGAGAAGAGGTAAGCAGTACGGCTCTTTTCTTTTATTTTGAAAGACTAATCTTTTTGTAACACTCCAGTGTATGCAGATTATTTTGTCTGATTGCTCATTGGAAAATTTTATTAGAGCCGCATTTTTCAATCACAGCTTTTTTACAAGTTTTACAAGTGTACGTGTGATGCATTATTTTTCTTTATCAAAATTTTTTTAATTTGTCATTTTCTTACAGGCCGCGAGCTAACGAAAAAAGAGGATCAGTGTGGTTTGCAAAAAAAGAATGAATCATACTCATATATAAAAAATGATATTGTAAATAATTATACCCGTGAAAACATCTGCAGTCTATACACAGCAAAAATCAGTAATTATACCAAACTTGTGAAATTAAAGATTATTGGTGAATTGCAGTTTTATTGAAAAACTTGAGAAAGCTTTTAAAATTTTGAATAAAGCTGTAGTCTACTAGTCACTATACTACTAGTCACACATAGCAAATTTTTTCCTGGTGCGAAGTTGTCATATACTGATTATAATTTTGATAATTATTAAAAATATAAAAGTTTCAAAATAAATAATCTAGGTAGTTTCAAAATAATGAAAAATTATACAAGTAGCGTGTTAAAATTTTTTATTTTTAGAAAAGTATATATAATAAACATTTCCAATGATGTTGACACCAATATCAATAAGGCACCGCGCTGAACCTAAAAATAGATTTTATTTTTGATATAATCATTACTCTCGATGTGTTTGGTACGAGTTCCAATCCCATCAACCTTTGCGCTAATCTCTTTTGCACGTTTATTGCATCGTTTGACAAAAGATATATAACAGCTTGCACGTATCTTTAATTGAGCTGCGTTGAATTGTGGGATTGCAACTCGTACACATGTCAAAAAAAGTGAAAAGTAATAATTATGACGTATGTGTTGCAGACTTGATTCGAATTCTATCAAAAGTTACAGACCATTTTTGTCTCAGCTGCAAATTATTTTGAGACAGACTTTAGGTTTTTATTTGATAAGATTGATTGAAAATGGCAAGCATAAGGTTTGTCATACATACAACACCTCAATGGATTTTCACGAGTTTCAAGCGTCAAACAGTAGCGTACCAAGATGGATGCAAACAAAATTTCTGTACAGGGTATCCCGAAAAAAAGTATCGAGTCGTACCACTTCTATAGAAAGAAAGTTCTTGTCTGTGTTTCACTAAATTTGCAATGTTTATCAAAGTTTCTCTTTATGTCATATTACACCCTGTACAGGGTGTCCCTAATTAAAGTATCGAGTTTGAACATGCGATCGAGTAGAAAGTTTTATGCGCGTGTTCACAAAATTGTATTTTAAGCTCTCCCTCTTTTTTCTTTGTCATTACGATTAATTTATACGTTGTAACTACCTTTTGTAATAAGCCTGTGTGATGAAGAACGTTCTTATATTTTAGCGATAACACACACAAACTTTTCTACTCAATCGCATGTTCAAACTCGATACTTTAATTAGGGACAACCTGTAGAAGAGTAGATTTTTATGACACTGCAATTATCTATTCAAAATAATTGCATTGTCATAAAAATCTACTTTCCAACACAAATACTGCGCCCCTCTTGTCCACGCTAATGTCACGGATGTAAGAAAAACTGAATTTATTTTTAGGTGTCGAATATTTAATGCAACAGGATGACATCCGAGGAAATTAAAGAAGTGAAAAATATCGGTTCGTGGTTCCGTCTGAAGAATCTAATGGGTCTAATCAATAATGGAAAATGTTTCTTTTATGATTTACTAAAAAGTCAAGAAGACACAGTTTTTAAGTTGTATATGGGTGAAGAAACAACTATGACTTGCGATTATGTTTCAGCTAAGTATCTGTACGAAGAAGAGTACGTCTTTAGAGAGCCGTTCATTGGAAAATATTATAACGCAAATATGCTTGAAGGACGTATCCCATCTATGTTTTGCAACGGTGAGGATCACGCCACGAAAAAAGCTGACACAATGAAAGTGTTAGAGTACCGTATGGAAAAAATAAGTTTGAAAGATTTGAGTGACGTCATCGAATCAGAAATGAAAGCGATTGACCTTACCGAAGGAAAAGGAAAGAATTTCGAGGCTTGTCTTGAAAATGTAAGTATTTTAAAAGTAAACCTTTTTGATGATGTAGAAAAGAGGCGCGCATTTATGCTGATTGATACAGCAGAATATGATTGATAAAGCAAAATAAAAATCCTTTGTAAGCAAGTGGCGTCCTTTTATTGTTCAAATTTGTAAAGGGAATAGAACTTAAGCTTAATAAGCTTGCCAGAGACAACCCCTTCTCACAGGATTGGCCTAAATTATACTCGAATTTTGTCCAAGCTTAAAATAGTTAAATAAGTAGATCCTCAATGTAAAAAAATTGTGCTATTTTTTTCATCCCCATCGAATTTTATGACAGAACTTTCCTGGTATTTATGTTACTTAAGACCTTAAGACCTGATCACGCTAAAGATTGAAAGGTGTCTATTAGCTGTATTTGTTTGAGTGAGTAAGATGTAGATGTAAATAGGACCCCCGTCTCACTGGAAAAGTTGGTAAAATCTTGTCCCTGGTTGGAGAAAAAAAACACAATTTCAGCCCAATCCGAGGGGCAAATCACTCGAAAAATGGTGTTCGGGATTTATGATTTATTTTTGATTTATGATTTATTTTTGATTTATTTTTTATTTATTGATTTATTTTTGATTTATTGACTTATTTCTGATTTATTTTTGATTTCTTGACTTATTTCTGATTTATTTTTGATTTATTGACTTATTTCTGATTTATTTTTGATTTATTTCTGATTTATTTTTGATTTATGATTTATTTTTTATTTATTTGATTTATAAAATTGTGTACGAGATTTATTTTAGTGATTTGCCCCTCGGCCAAATCGATAAATTGATTTTGTTTTTATCCCCATTTGAAATTGAATAGCACTCTAAAGACTATCATTCCCACTGGTTTTTTCGAACGATAGAAACCCTATCTCTTGGGCTCTCGATAAAGATTTCATACCCATTGTTGGAGGAAGCTCCACCGGCGCTGCGAGACAGGAATAAATCTAATAGGAAATATGATATATTTCAGGTTGCAAAATACGTGGCAGATTCACTTATTCTTGGTAAAAGTCTCCACAATCATGATGACTGGAAAGATTGGTTTGATAGATCTTTGAAATTGTTTAATTAGCATCCATGGAACTTTGGAGAAGCTGCAGTCAGAGACAGATGTTTGAATGCAATGAAACAGGTATTGATGAAGCCTCTAAATCTTTAACCATGCCAACTCCACGTCTAATATGTTCTCAAAATCTATATTTAAAGGGACCCTCCGGCCTTTTTTGAAGTTTATCTCATATCACTCCTAACATAAAAACATCTACGAAAAAGTTTCTCTTTTCCCTCAAAAGCTTCACATAAGGAGATTATGAGCACTTTTTGTTTAACAAATAGAGAAAGAAAAATCAATAGTCGCCATCTTGTTTTAAAACGTAATTTTTAACCGGATGCCGAAAGTAATGGGTAGATTGTTGACACGTAGATTGTTGTCACATAAGAAGTTGAAAAGCTTATTTTACAGTGAATTCCAGTAAATTGGACTGAGATTATCAATAACGTTTTCATTTTTTATTTGATTTTCTTTTCTTTTTTCTCCCTTCTTATTTCATAAGCTTTCATATAACTTCATCGTTTCATTTTCATGGGTGTTTTGCGATAAAAATCATTGGAAATTACGAGTACGGTTGCATTATATTTTACCTTTGAATAAAGTTAGAGAATGAAAAGATGTCAGCGTGTGCAGTAGTTGGTTGCAAAAAGAGTCAAAAGCGAGACAGCAATTTTACTTTTTTTGGACTTCCAAAAGATGAGAATTTGGCAACAGAGTGGATAAATCGCTTGAAGGCGAAAAGAAAAGATCCCCTTCCAAAGAAGATCGTTCTCTGTGGAGCGATCATTTCAGTGAAGAGATGTATGACAAGTCAGTGGATCTTGAAAGAAAATTGATGAAAGGTACGTGAACTGTTTTTTAGTTTTGATAGTACTTTATACGTTATGTGATATTTTTTATCCATTTTGTTTCCCATAACCAACTTATTTTCACTCGTACTAATTTTTAGAAAGAGGAGAAAAGCTGAGACGACGGAAACTCATTATGGGTGCAGTACCTGATATTCTTCCCTTCTCATCAGTGAAAGTTGCCACAAAGAGACCCAATGTTATGGCAAAGGTCCGGGAACAAAAGGTAAACAATTATACTTTCGGATTCAAGAACATTGATCTTTTTGGTTTGATGCTTTGAGGGTCTTATGGCCATGTCTTGAAATCTAATACTCTGGTTCTGTTTTCTAAATTCTGTCTAGATGGTCAAAGAACTGATAAATGAGCCTACTCAAACTGAGCCTTCGCAGAATTTACGAGAAATTCCTTCAACTGGACCACCGTCACCTGGACCACCATCACCTGGATTTGCCATTGAAGAAGTACCTGTGAAAGAGCAAAGTACTCAAACTGACCAAAGGATTAAAAAAGTAAGTATGCATCAGTTCAATTTCACTATCCCTGACTATAATCTTCTCCACTTGCAATTATATTCACCGGTGCGTGCGATATTTGGTATGAACTGTTTAAGATTATCAGTCTTGCATTTTTTCAGATAGGAGTACTTTTTATTTCAGATTAAAACCCGCTCAGTTTGCTCACAAACTTCTCCTATGAATCTTGTTACACCGATCAAGAAATACGACGCCAGTATACAAACTCAGTCATATTCAGAAAATGTTTCATCAGACGAGCTTCATACAATTTTCAACACTACATATCTAGAAACAATGGCAGAAACTTTGGGCTTGCCCTCCTTGCCAGCAACTGTTCGGTAACTTTTTAACTGATTACAATTCATGATTCATCACATTGTTGACAGACACGAATTTCCTGGAAACCACTACACAAGTTGCCCACCCCATGACAAATCACATCAGTATGATTGGCTAAAGGCAGTATCTAAACCGCACGAAGCCTTGAAGAAGATTATCTTTAACGCGGAATTCCAAAAAGATCTTCGCAAGCTCAATTTAAACGTTTTTACAACGCACTTTAGAGGTTTTCCATGCACTGAAGATAAGGTACCTGCCCAAATCTATTTTTTACGAGCAGGATAAAATGGAATGTGGCATGATGCTTGCTGCCCTAGACCACAACCTTAATATTAATAGGGAACAGAAGCAAACGCTCAAAGAGGGAAAATTGGTAAGGCGATTCAAGATTGCCTACCACAAATACTCTAAATGGTTTGTGGCAAAGCAGGTCAAAAACGACTTCCTTCGAGACATTGCTGTTAGGTGCTACCACACAGTCGCAGATGGAAATAGGAAGTTCACGACAAAGAGAAAGCGGCTTTACGTTACACCTGCTGAAAGGCCTGCTAGAGAAGAAACTATCGGACGCTCTACAAAGTTTTCCAGAATGGCAGTGAAAGACAATCAATAGATTTCATTTTGTTTTTTTATTTCATGAACATTTGTCTAATATAATTCAGCTTTTTTATTCATCGAGTTCTTCTTCCTCTTCGACTAATCTCCATGATGACATACGGCTCTCTGCAGTAGCTACCCCTGCCTTGAATCCTACGTATACACCATCAGGAGCGGGAAATCGCTCCCTTATAGTTCTTAGCACACAAGCTGGTAATCTTCTGCGGACATTCTTTTTTCCTTTGCTATGAGCCCACCAAGTGAAATGTCTATACGCGGCATATCGATAATTTCTTGTAGTAGCTTTGTCACGTGGAGGCAAGTAATCACTGAATAAATCATGTAAACTAACCAAACCCATGTACAGATAAGATTCATCAAGAATAAATTTAGTGAAATCAGGATGTTGAGTTGCGCATTTATTTCTCTCCAAAGCATAATATGGATCGGCTTTCTTAATTATCTCCTCCTCCAAGAAACCGTAGGCGGTCATAACACCGCATCTATCACATTTACACCAATCATTTCTTTCAGATCTCCCTATTATTTCTGACTGATCTTGTTGATTTGTCCTATTTTCTGGTGAAGTCAACGATTTACTAGTGGTAGTCGTTTTCTCCCCGCTTCGAGTTGGCTGGAACTGAAAACCCATTATTTTTCTACCTTCCATTTTCCTAGGATAATATTTTTGACAAGGAAAAGTTTTAACCGTTCACAGAAGGGAGAAGAATTGAAAGAAAGATAACATTTCTCACTAGACAAGAAAAGAGAAAAAAGACTTGAAAAATCTGAAGCTTTCAATTCTGTTAAACAAATTATAAAAGAAGAGAGGGCAACAAGTGACGTCACATACACACCATTTTGATTCAGCTGTTTGAAAGGGAAGGTCGAAGAGATAATCTTTTTATGAAGCTTCGACTGTTTTAAAATTTCATTTATGACTCTATAATAGATTTTTACGTTTTATGAAATAGATTTTCCTTCTTATATTCATAAAACGAAACTTAAAATAGGGGGGGTCCAAAATTACACTTTTTGAGTTTAACCATCTTTTTTAAATTAATTTTTCATGCTGATTCCGAATTTGAAATCCGTTTTTCCATATCTCTTACCCCTGGGCGGCTACCGGAGACCCTTTTTTCGGAAAACCGCCCAAAACCGCTAAAAATCAATTTTTTTGAAATTTTCCATACTAAATAGCTTTCTAGTGACGTGATATCTTTTTTAAATCAGTTTTTCATGCTGATTCCGAATCTGAAATTCATCTTGTCATAGCCGTCACCCTTGGCCTGGTATAGGAGGCTGTTTTTTTACTAAAATCTTCGAATCCAAGGAAAATTTATGATTTGAAAATGTTTGAATTTGAATGAACTTTGAATAAAAAATATAATGATAACAACTTGTTTTAGATCAGATTTTCATGCTGATCCCGAATTTCATATCAGCTTTTGCATATCTCATACCTATGGCCTGCTACGGGGTCGGCTAGATGAGGTTCCTTATTCAGAAAATATTGCAGAAAATGTGCAAAAATCGATATTATTGAAAGGAGATTCTTGTACTTGGATTCCATTTATCAAAACATCTGGTTACACATTCCTTGTTACAAAGAGTTTTGAGTACTTTATGCAATGATCCAACCCCATGGACTGGGCTGCTTTTAATTTGTCTGCTTAGAATATAATCAAAGATGTAAAAATCAAATTGTTAAAAATATCTTGAGCTAGTAAACTTCTTCCAAATGCAATGATTGTCCGCATTGGACATTCAAAAGTTGATATTGGCTTTAACAAGCCGTATATCATTGTTTGAAAGGTTAAGTTACAATGAAAATCATAGGGATATATAGACCTTATTATACCAAATAGATAGAATCTAAAAATCCTACATTCGAATAGTTGTTTATTGGACCAATCGAAAGGCACTATTGTTTTATCCATCCCTTAAATACTTGCTTGAATAGATTTGAAGAAGTAAGGGTAATGCTTTTTACAAATAAATCAGACCTTAAGCTGTTGATTTAATTACAATATTATTGTTGTCAATTATTAAGGACTTCCACAAAATATGACTATCTGTTCAAACAAGGGTTCTTTGAGAAGTTAATTAGAAAAAAGTTTTGAGAAATTAAATTATCTTGTGAACTTCTAAGTAGTAAATCGCCCCTCCTTTCCAGGGAGATAACCATGTAAATGCTTTCCTATTGATCCATTTGTTTGGAAGTTACTTTTTAGGAATAGGTTATATTTCCAACATTGGTATCTTTCAATAGAATAAACCTGTTCTTATATGACTTGTTTGAATTAAAATTATTTGAAAAATTCCATATATTAGCTATCTGTATAGACTAGTGATTTTAATTTTAACTCACCCCTTAAATGATTAAGGTTTCCTAAAAACAATTATCAACTTTTCAATGTTCAATTAATTTAGGGAATCATTGCATTTGAAAGGATTTCACTAGCTCAAGATAGTTTAAACGAGATTCTAAGCAGGTTGAATTTTGCTTCATGACTAGTTGAGCAGATAAATTCATAGCAGCAGTACAAAGGGTTAGCTCATTGGATAAAGATAAAGTACTCAAGACACACTATGACGATGAATGTATAACATTAGCCAAGTGTCAAAAAGCCACAGACGAACTAAAAGCTTAGAAATATCCTTTCAATAATATCGATTTTTGCACATTTTCTGCAATATTTCTGAATAAGGAACCTCATCTAGCCGACCCCGTAGCAGGCCATAGGTATGAGATATGCAAAAGCTGATATGAAATTCGGGATCAGCATGAAAATCTGATCTAAAACAAGTTGTTATCATTATATTTTTTATTCAAAGTTCATTCAAATTCAAACATTTTCAAATCATAAATTTTCCTTGGATTCGAAGATTTTAGTAAAAAAACAGCCTCCTATACCAGGCCAAGGGTGACGGCTATGACAAGATGAATTTCAGATTCGGAATCAGCATGAAAAACTGATTTAAAAAAGATATCACGTCACTAGAAAGCTATTTAGTATGGAAAATTTCAAAAAAATTGATTTTTAGCGGTTTTGGGCGGTTTTCCGAAAAAAGGGTCTCCGGTAGCCGCCCAGGGGTAAGAGATATGGAAAAACGGATTTCAAATTCGGAATCAGCATGAAAAATTAATTTAAAAAAGATGGTTAAACATCAAAATTTCCAAAAAAAGTCATTTTTGGACCCCCCTACTTAAAAGCCAAACTTAAAAAATGACCGGAGGATCCCTTTAAAGTCATGCAAATAAATCATCAATAATTGTCCCTGTCAATAATAAAACTTGTTTGTAAACTCTAATATTTTGTGAGATTTCGCGACAGAGATAGTAGCCAAGTATTAAGAATCTAGACGTTTCCAGTTACCTGAAATTGCCTGAGTGACGCCAGCGTCTTTCGATCCTCAGAGAAGCTTACTAAAAGAAGATCCAACCCCGGGGGGGGGGTACTAGGTTTGCGAGGTGACAGGTATGTCCGAGCCGAAAATCGAAAATCGACCCTTTGAGAGACAAAATTTTGGTGATTTTGGGACCCTTTGAGAGACTTTTTCCTAAATTTTGGTCCATTTTTTCCAAATTTTGGTTTGATTTTCACCAAATTTTTGTCAAAATTTGTGGAAATCGTGACCCTTAGAGACAGAAATTTTTGATTTTCGTGATTTTGGGACCCTTTCAGAGACTAACTTTTGAATTTGTACCCCTTTGAGAGACTTTTGAGGAATGAAAAAAGGTACCCTTATGGCACGCACATACCCGGCACCCATTTTGCCTAAGTACCCCCCCGGGGATCCAACTAAGGAAATATGTTATTTTACTAAATTTTCATTAATTCCTCTCTAATCTTTCAGACACCAACTGTTCAAAACCTTGATAAAATCCTTCCCGAAACCACTCAAACAATGGAAGGAGAAACTTTTGAATTAATGTACAATGTTCAACTCAACTGTACACCTGTACTATCATGGTTAATGATCTCGTGCATTGCTCGCTTCACCGATTCATTAACTGAGGATGAACGACAAAGTTTGAGGGACGAAGCAACTCTTTTGTTTCGAGAAGAATCAGGCTCGACTTTTGAAGAACGACTGAGCAAGTCGGAGAAGATTGATACTTTTATTTTGGAGATTATACGTTTGAACACACCTCATCTAGCTGGTAAGTTTATGGCAAGGTTGTATTCCTTGTGCAAAAACTTCTGACTGTAAATGAATACTTTTCTCAAAACATTGAAATAACTTTGTAAGAAATGAAATTTTGCCTTCTTTTTTATAAGAACCAGTAACTTTCAGCTGAGGCTCGACTTTTCTTTTTCTTATTTTCTTTATTTTTCTTTATTTGAGATTTTCAGGATTAAGAAAATAGTCTTTAAAAATGCTTTTCATATTTGTAACTTAAAAAAAACTTAAAATCAGCAACTACCCAACCGTTTTTTCAATCTATGAAGCCTCGTGTAGGATGACGACAATACGCCTTCTCTACTAATTGACCGAATCTATCATTTTTTTTTTCAGGTACTTATGGAAGAGCCAGGAAAGATTTTGTAATGGAATCCAAAACAGGGCGATATCAAATCCATAAAGATGATTTACTATGTACTTTCGTTTACGCCATTCATCGAGATGAAGAAGTTTTTGAGGATCCTTTCAAATTGAAAATGACCCGTGATAGGAAGATTATCGAGAATCAAAATGTGTGTTTTGGGTCTCCTCTTGTCATGGAACCTACAGCCAACAATCATAAATGTCCAGCTGCTAGAGTTATGATCAATGTATTGAAAATGTTTCTGGCACATTTCACTAGATGTGATGTAAACATTACGTCAGATGTCACGTGCTCTTACACAAGCTCAGAAAGATTGGCATGCACCGATGAGCCTCTTGTTGTTGAAAAGTTCGTATACAAAGAATAGACGTACAAGTTTTATTATAGAAACATTCATAATCAATGAAGCATTCAGATGTTCTAGCCTAAAAAGTTCTTAAATTTTCTTATTTTTACTACCTTTAGAGTTTTCATGAGTGTCGTCGCTCGTCTCGCTTATTATGACATATAAATTCATTACTTACTTCGATTCCCTTAGTGTCTAGCTTATCGTGCGATACGCTCGATCGCTTCAACACTGGAAAGAGAGCGATTTCTCACATAGTAGCTCCCATAAGTCTACATTTAAAGTGAGACCATCATACGCCGTCCAAATTGGCCTTTGATGGTAAAAACTTAAAACTTACTAATCACATCCAGGATCTTTAATTAAGCCGAATAACAGATTGTAATCTCAGAACATTCCCTTAAAATTTCAGAAACTCGCTTCATTGATTTTTCATAAGTCTTAGAAAAGTTTTAAATAATCTGCTTGAGCCTAACACGGGGATATGTACTCTCCATCTTAGATTCTTTGGATGTCGATGTGACTGAGACATGTGTAATAAAACTCTCACAGTTCGTCCAAAGCTTAAATTAAGCTGTGGTCCTCACGGTAGCAAATCCTTAAAATGTTCTTAACTTGTTCTTAATAGTTTGGCCGGCCATAGAAGCTACGTTCTTATACAGTTTATTTTCCGTTGTTTTTTTTATAGATTTCCTTTGTTTAGTTTTTTTTATTTATTAACATCTCTTTGATCACCATAAAACTGCAGTATATAATTATAAAGGTTTTTTACAAAATTTTCTTTTTCGGGAAAAAAATATACATACATATGTACATTGCTTTTGTTTTTGTTTAAAAAAATAGTTGTTTACTTAAGAGAAAGGCTCGGAGTCTGAAAGTCGAGAAAGTAGGTTGTTTGAGGGATGGGCGATATTTTTGACGAAAGGTGAAAAAGGGAGTCGCCTCAGAATGAGACTAAGGATATGTATAGGCTGGAGAAAAACAAATTGGAGTGTAGTAAAGAGTTTCTGAGAAAAAACGCAGGCAAGGGGATTTGAGTATGATACATTAGAAGTAAGAAAAAAAACCACAAGATTTTGGTTTTATAATTGAAGGTTGGAAATTTGAGCGATTACCTTAAGCTATGCCCTTGAAAAATCAAGAGAAAAAAACCCATGTAGAAATGACAATTTTCCAAGGCTGGTTGGAAAACATGACTTTTTGGGTGGGAAATCTTTATTTTCCAAACAGAATTCCAGTTTGGGAATTGATAAAAAGGTCAAAAATCGATGTGAAAATACATATTTTTGTAAAATTTGACCCGGGGGGGGGGTACTTAGGCAAATGGCTAGTTTTAGGCAAAAAGAAATCGACATTTGTGGTAATTTCCGATGATGCAATCTTGAAAATCGATTTATCCATTCGGATAGTCCTGACTCAATAGTAGTCAAAATTGTGGGGTTTTCTAGAATTTGTCTCGATCTCTCGCCTTTTAGGTCGATAAAAACACCAAAAAACTGCTTAGTCAGCAAAAATTCTTGATAATTCACGATATTCAAATTAAAATATCTGCTGATCTAGTCATTAAAATTAAGGTATAATCTCAAAAAATCCACACTGGGCTCAAATAAACTCGTCCCCAGGCCTCGAAAATCTAAATTTTGGAAAAATGAACATACAAACACACTCAAGGAACAAGTGTGCCAAATTTCAGCAAAATCCAACCATTTTCGACGTCTCCAGGCTGCCCCAAAGTTTTAGCCTCGTTTTGACGAAAAACTCGTCCCCAGGCCCCAAAAATACGAAATTATTATTACACGCGTAAAATAGAATTCCCATTGCTAGCTAAGGGACCCCTTAAAGACACGCTTCATTTTGAGGAAAAAAGCCTGTATTTATTCTATCTGATGATAGTTCTATGGTTATATCTTACTTTGTTTATCTATATCTCTATTTTAAGATTTTAAAAATAATCATCATAAGCAACGTTATCACCAAGAAAGTTTGATGCTTAACATTTGGCGTTTGTAAAGTACTTCTTCAAAATTGAATAACTTCTGAACGCGCACACTGACTGGGAGATGAGACTTCACAAGCATACTTTGCTGGTTCTAAATTACTCAAATTCATGCAAATCTCGATGCGGATCTCTAAGTTTATTCAATAAATCAAGTTTTTCTTCCTAATTAGGATAAAGATTTTATCCTACTGATTTTATCCTAGTTAGGATAATTTATCCTATTTTAGGCTAAATACTCGCATTTATCCAAATTTGAAAATAGTCCTTGACTGTTGATAATCGCAAAATGTCTAAACAAACTATTCTCAATAGTTTAAAACCGCCCACTTTCGGTTTTAGTAGTCAAAACAAACTGGGAAAAAACAGCACATGGACTGCTGTAACTACTTTTTAATCTTTATTTAGTAAAATGGTTTGTTTTATTGGTTGGAAATGTTATGTATTGCTTCTCTGTAGTTTAATCAGTGTTTGAGGTGAGTTTTTGCCTTTTATTTGGTACTAAGTGAAGGTTACATCAATGGCGAGACACTTGACTGCTTGATTGAGAGGATAACCAGACGGTACTAATCGAATGTTCCGAACGTTCGATTGTAATCGATAATAATGAACGTCATCGAATGATGACTTATCGATTACGCCGAAATTTTGAAATAATCGAATACTCACCAGCCTCAGAATATCTGTATCTTCTTCGATTACCGTTCAATGACTATGTTCGATGATCCTTCGATTACTTTGATTACCGTTCGAATTTATTGATTTAAAAAAGACTTATTAGATTGCTTCGATTACCATTCAATGACATTCGATTCCTTCGATTATTATTTCTGATAGATACGGATTCTCTCAATCAAAGCAAAAAAAAGTGAAGCCTTAAGATTTTTGGATCAAATCTAGCACTTTCTTTGTTTTCATTAACGCACGCGGCATATTTTTTCGAAATCTGGTGATATGTTTTCAATCTAGCGTTTGTGTGAAATCCACACGGGCGGATCACGTGTCTAGGATGGGAAATAAGCATGGCTTCCTTTCCCATCCAGGAGTCTCGTGTCTAGCCATTCGGGCTTGGCAGTCAATAAGCACTCGATGTGGAAATTTTCTTCCAACATGCTAAAGCTTAGCCAGTGCCTACCCACAAACCAAATTTTTTCTTTAATCTAATAAGTCGTTTGTCAAAATTTTTTCTTTGTTAAATCGCGATAAAAAAGTGGTTTTTGTCTAACATGCTAGCTAAAGCTCTGAAGATTGAAAAATTCCAGCATTAAGGCCGAGTGCCGCTTTGAGGGTCGTCGGTTGTTCGCCACACATTCCACACCCACGCAAAACAATAAGCCACGCAAAAATATTGACCCACGCACACACGCACTCACGCAACCCACCTACACATGCAACCCACTCAATTTAGCAGACTCGTTTTTCAAACATTTTCTATGTGTTTTACAGTAATTGAAGCTCACCTGTCAACACTGACCTTTGACCTGTGACCTGTGACCTGTGACCCGTGACCCTTGACCCGTGATTTGTGATCTGTGTTTTACACTATATGATCGCACCCAATCAGATTTTAGTATTTTCTCTCGCAATCATAACGACAATTTGTCGTCGTTTCTGATAGTTTTGATAAAATAACGCGTTCCAAACAAAGTCATTTTTAATTGCTCTTGAGATAACGTAGATTAGTCCGACAGTAAAATAGTCCGAATCTATAAAATATATTTACAATTTAGATGTCTTTTTTCCGACGTTACTTTTGTCCGAAAACGAAAGATTTTAGAGTGTCGAATGTTGAATAAGGGTTTTTCACTGAGATAATATTAATATGTTCATTTTGGTGGCATTTTGACATCTTCAGAATTATGCTACAAGGGTTGCCAAACACATACTCTAATTCCAGCCCCCTCCCGCCAAAAGAAGGGTCGTAAAAACAGCTAAATCCAATTTCTTGACTCTTGAAAGCCTAATCCTAATAAGCTTTCCAAAGTCGGAAACCTCAAAGTCGGAACTTTGGATATTTATAAGCATGTGGTTGCTTATAAAAGATGTGCCTCTTCTTCAGCTATTCATATTTTGTTTTGGATGTTTGTTTTTTGACTCGATGTCGGACAAAGTTTTTGTCGGAATACTGATGCATTCGTCAAGTCCAACGTCGGACATTTTTACTGTCGGACTAGAAAGTCTCGGACTACTGACAACCTCCCGTTGTTATTGCCTTGGGAATCCGAAAAGTCTTCGGCAAAGGTGAGCATATTTTAGTATACATTTCTTTAAAGTCAAAAATTATACTATTTAGCTTAGAGCCTTGGCTACTCTGACAGCATAGGTCGTGTTCTCTCTACCACTATTCATCAAAAATGGATTTAACAAATCGTTTTTTTTGTTGTGGAGTATAGGAATCTCCATACTTCGATCCATGATATTCTTATTAAGAGCCCATTAATTGCCTAAATTGCTAGAGACGCTCCGAGCGTCGCTAAGTCATAAATTTCACCTTCTCCTTTCATAATTTACTAAAAGAGCATGCTTTTCACTTGCAAATTCTGATTTCGTCTATTCAGAAAACTGTTATAATATTGTCGCGAGTCAGTATTTTTGAGATAAATTTAACCGAAAACTTAATGTACTTAACCTTAAATCTTAAGTTCAAAGCCTCCTATGCCATCCGGAACAAGTCCAAACAATAAATAAACAGTTTGACTCCCCTTTTTTTCTATATTTTCACGAATTTAGAATCGTAAAATTTACATACCCAATACGATGCTTGCTATAGTGAGTTATAACTGCTTTTAAATGTTAAAATTCAGTATTTATAATCAAAGATTCTATACAAGCGAGAAATAATACTACTCATTTATATTATAATAGATGTAATTCCAAATATGGTTATCAAAGATAATTTTAACCCTATTTTTATCAGGGGGGTTTTCCACCAGGCTGGTACTCTTTTGCTAATAGCTCACTGAAAAAAGTTTTCAACATTCAGAAAGTTTCTGACTTTTAATATAATCCTATTAGTAGCATGTGTACCAAATTTTACAATTATGCACCAACAAGATCAGGTTTTATAACTTTTTTGTGCAGGCATATCATAAAATCCAGCTAAAACCCTGTAAAATCCCAAAATCTTAAATTTAGCATAACTTTTGATCTAGGCATCCAACTGACTTCAAATTTTGACAGGCTTTAGGTATCAATAACAAATTTTTAAAAATATTTTGAAAATTTTCAAAAACTGCTGACGTCGTCAAATATGACGTCATTGTTTTTAGAAAAAATTTACTCATTTTCTGCATGGATTTTAAACGTCAATTTTATTAGTATGCTAAAAACCGCCAAATATGTTAAAGATTTTCTTTTTGGCTTTTAGAAGTTCAAAACAGAATTGAAAAACTCCATTCGTTTTACTTTAATTGCTATTTTATTGAAAAGTACTTTCTCATTGTTCAGCGGTTATTGTGAAACTTTGTGATGACGTCATCAACCCAAATTCTTTTCTAAGAACTCCTTTTATGGTAGAAGACATTTCTGCCAATTTTCAAGTCCGTATTTTTTCTACATCAAAAGTTATGCAAGGCTAGTGGAACCCCCCCTTGAGAATACAAAACCCGAAAAAGCCTGATAATAATAGGGCAAAACAATATATTTCAAAGCCCTAAAGGACTAAAGTCTGTCTTCACTGCGTCGAAACAAAAGCCATTGCTAAGGTTGGTCCTTTTGTGTCATTTCTAATTGGTAAGGTAGTAACGGTTTTGGAGAAGCTCAATTAATGCTAATTCTCCATGGTTATGTTTAGATAAGTACTAAATTTGTGCAATTCTAATGTGTACTAAATTCCCATGGAAATGTTTAAATAAGTACTAAATTTATAAAATCCCCATGGTTACGTTTGCGTAAAAGCTGTCTTAATATAGAGCTCGTACGGTTAGCGCACGACAATATCATAAAATCTTTTTTTTAACCAGAGGTTGATTCCTTTATACTTTGGTTTAACTTATGAGGAGCGTGCAGCTAAATACAAAAGGAATATAAAAGAAACATGTAGACTTAATTACTTTAAACCTTGGTATGAACACGACCATAATGTCTATTCACTTTGCTTATCTTTTTAAAAACAAAGGGTACTTTTCACTACGCTAGATAGATAATTGGTTCTCGTCATCGGTCCTTTTTATGAATTTCTAAGGGTAGTAAAAAATATACAGTGAAAATTCGTCATTTTGATCGCTTCATATTAACATTCCAGATTTAACATCGAAAATTGGTCATTAAACCTTTTGTTCTCCAAGAACCGAAAATAGATTGTTTGCAATAAAATAGCAGATAGAGCATCAACATTTATCAGTAGTAAAATTGTTTGGTTTTGGTTTGGTTTGTTTGGCATAAAATGAAAGAACTGCCTCCACTGTTTATAAAAACGACACACTTGTAATTACTTTCAATTAAATTTTGTCGACCATGCTGCAATTAACTCCAAATTCAAAATGTTGTAGACGCTTTTTGGGAGTCGGTAATGTTTTCCTATCAATTTTCTCTGTTTCATCTAATCGATTTTCGCCAGACAGTCTCAGTGAAAAAGCACCCAAAAGTTTTGAAATGTAACATTAATGTAAGACTTTTTTTTTGAGTTTTTTTATGACCAATTTGCTTTGAAAATTGTTTATTAATTATTATTATCTATTTTTTTTGTAACCTCATCAATTTAGTTTCGACCTATTTTATTCCCTAGGCACGAGAATTCTTTGATAAAACTTTTTGTTACCTTTTTAGTAGGTAGAATATTTTTTCAATAAATGTAAGATCAAAATCTGTACACAGTAACTTGAAAAAGACACGTAAGAGGTCGAAATATCGTTTCAAAAAAATATGCTATGTTTTATTTTGATTTGGTTGCACATCATAAGGCTTTTTTTTATAAAAACTTCAACACAACTGTTTTTTTTTGGAAATATGTCGTCTTACTTACTTATCTACGTGTCGTAAATGAATACTTGTTTCTACTTTAACGTTGATGTCATTTCCATTAGGGGTTTTACATGGGCTGTCCTTTTCATTGTCATTAATTATTACAGTAAGTGAAGTATGTAATTTTTCCTTAAGCTTTTTATTATACAGGGTGTCCCTAATTAAAGTATCGAGTTTGAACATGCAATTGAGTAGAAAAGTTTGTGTGTGTTATCGCTAAAATATAAGAACGTTCTCCATCACACAGGCTTATTACAAAAGGTAGTTACAACGTATAAATTAATCGTAATGACAAAGAAAAAAGAGGGAGAGCTTAAAATACAATTTTGTGAACACACACATAAAACTTTCTACTCATAGTTGTGTTTCGACTCGATACTTTAATTAGGGACACCCTGTATAAGTAGAGTACTCTATGAGTGAAATCACTCTGTGTGTCTGATTTATATACAAAAATATATCCAAAAAATTTAAGGTAGGTTTTTATTTGATAAGATTGATTAAAAATGGCAAAGTTATGACATAAGGTTTGTCATACATACAACACTTCAATGGATTTTCACCAGTTTCAAGCGCCAAACAGTAGCGTACAAAGATAGACGCAAACAAAATTTCTGTACAGGGTGTCCCGAAAAAAAGTATCGAGTCGTACCACTTCTATATAAAGAAAGATCTTGTGTGTGTTTCACCATGAACATATAAACGACTGGACATCTATCTTTTATTGTCTCTTTGAAGCGAGCTTCGTTGCCGCCTGTATTTCAAAATTGGTATGAAAAATCCGACAATATTCTGTCATAATTTTATTTCTTTGAATTATTTAGGTAAAAAGATTGATAGAGCTTGAACATTACTCCTAATGCCAATAATTTTTCCGTTTTTTACAATTTAATATATTTTATCCCTTTTTCAACTCTGAAATGCAGACTTTCAACTCGTGTTTTTAGAACCCTTTTGTCACTCCAATATTTTTTATGACTTTAAAAAAATAGCTTGCCAAAGTTGAGAGCCTGTGTCATAAGAATATCGAAATTAGAATGTGACACTCTTTAAAATTATTTCCACTTTTAAGTCAGAATTTAGAAATATTAGTCGGAGTTTTGACAAGCTGACGATGATTTTGCCTCTGTTATCTTTGTTATGATATTGATAAAAACTTGAGAAGAGTAGAAACAGAGACTTTTGTCGAGTTTTGCGAGTTGACGTTGTTAAGGTATTCCCAAGTGGTATATCATCAAAATCTATTGTTTCATTTTATGCTTTTAACGAGGCGGCAACGAAGCTAGCCGCCCTTTGTACAATAAGACAAAGGAGATGGATGTCCAGTCGTTTAATGTTCCTGGTTTCGCTAAAGTTTCTTTGTGTCATATTAATTGTCACGAGACATCTTTTATGAATAACTTTAATAAAAAACAATTTTCAATAACTTTAACGTCGTAAAAATTGTAACGAAAGTTAATTCTTTTTAATGATAATGACTGTTGTAAAAGCAATTATTTTGTTGGTATATATTTTCTTACATTTTGTTAAACACACGCAACAACCTTCTATTCAGAATCATGTTCGAACTCGATACTTTTTTTTCAGGACACCCTGTAGAAGAGTAGATTTTTATGACACTTATGACAATTATCTATTCATAATATAAAAAGATGATTGCATTGTCATAAAAATCTACTTTCCAACACAAATACTGCGCCCCTTTTGTCCACGCTAATGTCACAGATGTAAGAAAAACTGAATTTATTTTTATTTTTAGGTGTCGAATATTTAATGCAGCAGGATGACATCCGAAGAAATTAAAGAAGTGAAAAACATCGGTTCTTGGTTCCGTCTCAAAAATCTAATTGGTCTAAAAAATAATGGTAGATCTTTCTTATATGATTTACTAAAAAGTCAAGAAGACACAGTTTTTAAGTTGTATATGGGTGAAGAAACAACATATGCTTCCGATTATGTGTCAGCTAAGTATTTATACGAAGAAGAGTACGTCTTTAGAGAGCCGTTCATTGGAAAATATTTTAACACAAATATGCTTGGAGGACGTAAACCATCTATGTTTTGCAACGGTGAGGATCACGCCACGAAAAAAGCTGACACAATGAAAGTGTTAGAGTACCGTATGGAAAAAATAAGTTTGAAAGATTTGAATGATGTCATCGAATCGGAAATGAAAGCGATTGATGTTACCAAGGGAAAAGGAAACAATTTCGAGGCTTGTCTTGAAAATGTAAGAATTTTTAAAGTAAACCTTTTTGATGATATCACTAGATAGGGTTGTAGGATGGAACTTAAGCTTATTAAGCTTGCCAGAGACAACCCCTTCTCATAGGATTGGCCTAAATGTCGCTCCCGGTGGAAAATGATACTCGAATTTTGTCCAAGCTTAAAATAGTTAAATAAGTAAATCCTCACTGGAAAAAAATTGTGCTATTTCTTTCATCGCCACCGAATTTTATGACAGAACTTTCCTGGTATTTATGTTACCAGTCTGCTTAAAACCTGATCACGCTAAAGATTGAAAGGTGTCTATTAGCCGAATGTTTGAGTGAGTAAGATAAGACCTCAGTTTCACTGGAAAATTTGGTAAAATCTTATCCCTGGTTGGAGAAAAAAAACACAATTTCAGCCCCATCGGTAAATCGATTTTATTTTTATCCCCATTGAAATTAAATTGCACTCTAAAGATTATCATTCCCACTGGTTTTTTCGACAGGAATAAATCTAATAGTAAATATGATATATTTCAGGTTGCGAAATGCGTGGCAGATTCGCTTATTCTTGGTAAAAGTCTCCACAATCGTGATGACTGGAAAGATTGGTTTGATAGCTCTTTGAAGATGTTTAATTTCCATCCATGGAACTTTGGAGAAGCAGCAGACAGAGACAGATGTTTGAATGCAATGAAACAGGTATTGATTTAGCCTTTAAATCTTTAACCTTGCCAACTGCGCAGTGTAATATGTTCTCAAAATCTTTAAAGTCATGAAAATAAATCATCAATAATTGTCCCTGTCAAATATAAACTTGTATATAAATATATTTGAGATATTTGCCAAGTATTAAGAATCTAGACATTTCCAGTTACCTGATTTTGCCTGTGTGACGCCGGTGTCTTTCGATGTTTCGAGAAGCTTACTAAAAGAAGATCCAACTAAGGAAATATGTTTTTTTCTATTGTATAAGGAAGTTGAAGTGTATTATTTCTTAATTTTACTAAATTTTCATTGATTCCTCTCTCATCTATCAGACACCAACTGTTCAAAACCTTGATAAAATCCTTCCCGAAACCACTCAAACAATGGAAGGGGAAACTTTTGAATTAATGCACAATGTTCATTTCAACTGTACACCTGTACTATCATGGTTAATGATCTCCTGTATTGCTCGCTTCACCGATTCATTAACTGAGGATGAACGACAAAGTTTGAGGGACGAAGCATCTCTTTTGTTTCGAGAAGAAACAGACTCGACTTTTGAAGAACGACTGAGCAAGTCGGAGAAGATTGATACTTTTATTTTGGAGATTATACGTTTGAACACACCTCATCTAGCTGGTAAGGTCATGGCAAGGTTTTATTCTTCGTGCAAAAACTTCTGACTGTAAATGAACTGTTCTCAAAACACTTAAATAACTTTGTAAGAAATGATATTTTGCCTGCTTTTTTATAAGAAGCAGTAAATTTCAGCTGAGGCGCGACTTTTCTTTTTTGAATTTTCTTTATTTTTCTTTATTTGAGATTTTCACGATTAAAAATGTTTAATTATCAAGAGGGTTTGTAAAACATTGGTGAATGACAATTTAAAAAAATGAAAGTTATAAGAAATTTCTTTTGTAGGATTATAAATAGCACTTTTTCATTTGAAATACCGCGCTACATCACGGGGTGCCTCACTTTCTAACTGATATTTTCAGATAGCGAGTCGGTATGTCTGATTATGGAAACAATTTAAAGTCAATTGAAACAATAATTCTCAAAATATTTACTCCGAGATTTTTAAAGAGGAATCATGAAAGTTCTCAAATTCATAACATACGCTGATAAAATTAGATTTACTTCATTTTTCTTATAAAAACAAAACACTCAAGGGTACAGAGATGGATTTCTATTATGAACAGTTTACAATAGAAAAGACGAAGAATATATCCGCTAAGGAATTCTCCTCCTTCGCTATTACATATCCCTGAAATCAGCAACTACCCAACCGTTTCTACAACATTCAGAAGCTGAAATTTTTCTTATAATTTTGCCAAATTAAGCCTCATATTCTTTTTAAAAAATCATTTAACATGACGATATTACGCCTTCTCTTGATTACACTAATTGACCGAATCTATCGTATTTTTTTTCAGGTACTTATGGAAGAGCCAGGAAAGATTTTGTAATGGAATCCAAAACAGGGCGATATCAAATCCATAAAGATGATTTACTGTGTACTTTCGTCTACGCCATTCATCGAGATGAAGAAGTTTTTGAGGATCCTTTCAAATTGAAAATGACCCGTGATAGGAAGATTATCGAGAATCAAAACGTGTGTTTTGGGTCTCCTCTTGTCATGGAACCTACAGTCAACAATCATAAATGTCCAGCTGATAGAGTTATGATCAATGTATTGAAAATGTTTTTGGCACATTTCACTAGATGTGATGTAAACATTACGTCAGATGTCACGTGCTCTTACACAAGCTCAGAAAGATTGGCATGCACCGATGAGCCTCTTGTTGTTGAAAAGTTCGTGTACAAAGAATAGACGTACAAGTTTTCTTATAGAAACATTCATAATCAATGAAGCTTTCAGATGTTCTGAGTTTTAAGCCTAAAAAGTTCTTAAATTTTCTTATTTTTACTACCTTTAGAGTTTTCATTTCTTTAATCCTATTTTATAGAAAATTTATTTTCAATGTATCCTAGTAAGATCTTAGAAATTTTTTCTTATAACAGTAGCGTGCGGCCACCTCCGTTGTTTAGCTTTATGTCTATGAGTGTTGTCGCTCGTCTTGCTTATCATGACATATCAAATTCTCACATAGGAGCTCCCATAAGTCTACAATTAAAGTGGGACCATCATACGCCGTCCAGCCTAACACGGGGATATGTGCTCTCCAGCTTAGATTCTTTGGATGTTGATGTGACTGAGACATGTGTAATAAAACTCTCACAGTTCGTCCAAAGCTTAAAATAAGCTATGGTGCTCACGGTAGCAAATCCTTTAAATGTTCTTGACTTCCCAGCTGGCACACAACGTTGTTTCAACGCCCGTCTAATGTTCCCAACGTCCATATAACGTTAGATGGACGTTGAAACAACGTTGTGTGCCAGCTTGGTGTTGTTCTTAATATTTTGGCCGGCCATAGAAGCTACGCTCTTATACAGTTCATTTTCCTTTGTTTTTTTAGAGATTTCCTTTGTTTAGTTTTTTTTAATTTATTAACATCTCTTTGATCACCATAAAACTACAATATATAATTTTAATTTTCTTTTTTGGGAAAAAAATACATACATATCTACATTGCTTTTTAAAATAGTTGTTTACTTAAGAGAAATGCTGCGGAGCCTGAACGTTGACAAAGTTAGTCTACACAATAGACAGATCCAGGCTTTTAGGCCTTACTCTTGGTCTGTAGGCACTGCTATAGGCGGCCACTAGTGACCCCCACCAGGAATTGCTTACTAATAGGTTTAAACATAATAGACAACATTCTCAAAAGATGTTTATCAATAGAGATTTTAAATAAAAAAATGTTTAAAACACAGCTGATTGGCTTAGGTTCGGAAACTCTCTATTGTTTCATTAAAACATCAGTGCGCATGCGATTTATCCGGATTTATCTGGAGAATTTCATTATTCAAAACAAGATCAGTGCCCGAAGAGTAGGAGTTTTACGCTCGAAACGAAGGAAGATATGACGTAGCCTTGGAGAAAGTAGGATGGTTGAGGGGCGAGCGATTTTTTAACGTAAAGTGAAAAAACTATATACTGGAGAAAAAAAAATTGGAGTGTTGTAAAAGTTTCTGAGAAAAAAACGCAGGCAAGGGGATTTGAGTATGATACATTAGAAGTAAGAGAATTGAAAAAGTGTACCTCATTGATGATTGTGATGGACATGTGACTGAGCCTCACTAAGAAATGAGATACACTAAACTAAAAAGTGTATAATTTCAAATCGAGGTTGAAAAATATTTGTCAGTCGGTCTGAAAAAGAAACTTTATCACTAGAGACAGTTTGGGTACAAACTATTGTCAGCTTCACCCGCTGCAACATCTACATGTTTTTATATGAAAATCCTACATTTGTGTGAATTCTTCGGATGTTCTTTTGAGTTTTAAGCCTTAAGCTTAAGCTTAAGCTTATTTATTTTTCATTGGCTGTTATATTTCAGCAATTCTCTATTGCTACTTTACCTAATAAAAACAGTCAAGATGATACTGCGTATAAAATTTATCAGAAAGTTCTGCGTCATCTTAAATTGGTTGAAATAGAAACCGATCCTAGGTAAAGGCCAGGCTCCACTTGCGTACGCTGTGATTGCACTGCTCAAGCAAAATCTGTTGTCGATCAAAAGAAAAATAAAGGAATGCCATTATGGTCCATTCAGACGTACAATTGAGAAAAGTTGAAATGCACTTAAATTTTTTTCAAGTGCATAGTACTTTTTCATGATGCAATCTTTTCTCCAAGCTGAAAGGATTGAAGCCATTAAGATATGATCGCAGCCCAGACAATGAAGAGACGGGCCTTCAGGAAGCTAGACTTTTTGAGTTCATAGCTATATACTTTCACTTTATGGTGTTTCTGTATGACTGTCTGTGTGCCTAGTCTAACCACTGTTAAATGCCTTTGGGAAGGGCCAGAATTGGAACTATTTCACCAAACCCCTGGAGCGTAAGTTATTTAAGCTATCACAACTGCATAAAAAAGTTGAACGTGCGCATGTAAAGTTAAACGAATGTAAACAAAACTTTTTTCAGGTTTTTAAAATAGATTTACCACACTGAACAAACAGGGAAAACACTCTAAGTGAGGTAAATCTATTTTGAAGACCAAAAAAAAAAACGTTGATTGACATTCAACACATTCAACCACTTTTGGATTCAACTTTACTTATGCGTACATTCAACTTTTTTGTACTTTGCCGGTATCTTGTTTTACAAAGTTAAGAAGGACTTTCTCGAGGGTGCACTAAAAAAAAGTATACCACTTTGTCGAGATATTGTGAGCTTCAGAATTTAACTTTTTTGTTCATTCCTTTTTTTATCGCATAGAGGATGCTCTAACTTGAATTTTGAGCTATCATACATTAGGTTTGAAAAAGTAATTCGAAAATTATTTAAAAAAAACTGACTTTTTTTTAATGTCGAAATTTCAAAAAATCATCAAAAACAGGCGAGCAAACTTTTCTCTTGGCACTTACCTTCTTTGCACATAAAAATACCAAAAAAATACAATTATGGTTCATCAAAACTCGTTACGGTAAAACAAGCTATTCCCATGTGGAAAAATATTTTTGGTAAAGTTGAAAATATTTTTTGGAAATCTCCAAGAGAGGTGTTGATGTTATGTGTGTGCTATGTGAGAAAAACTTAAATTAAATCACCATTCCTCAACTAGTTGCTCAAAGAACTTGGGTCTGCATTTTGTCTTATTTATTGCTGTTTTATTGATTTTTTGAAATTTCGACACGAAAAAAAAGTCAGTTTTTTGGAAATAGCTTTCGAACTACTTTTTGGTCAGCCTAAGCTGAGCATTCAAATAGGTAAAATTTTCCAGTTCCACCATAAGACGGCAAAAAAAAAATCCGATTTTCCGATCTCACTTTGATTTCTAAACTTTCTTCCGATCGGGTTAACTTTTTGGGTACTTTTAGCGTGCGTTGTTTTTACAGATCATAATGTAGTTTCAAGATGGCGGCTCAAGCGATAGTTAGACAGTCAGGAACAGTCGCCTTATTAGGAGACGCCTCCTGATTAGGAGACCCGTCTCCTAATCAGGAGGTTCACGTCTCCTAATCAGGAGACGGGTGTAATTATCTCGTGAACGAGCAAACTGCGCGTGATTTGATTGCTCCCAATGGAAAGAGCACAAAAAATTGATTCCATATGGTGATTTTCAGAAAAATCCACCGGTGGAATCAATCACAATTCAAATAATCCATAAGAACCAATCAGAAGTAAGAATCTGTCTTCTGAACAAAAGCGTCTCAAAAAGAAAAATGGCGGACATGAAAAAAATCAAGAGGGGCTTCCTTGTAGTGCTTTATATTAGGATTGTGATCGATTGCACCGAGAAATTTTGATAATTTTTTTAAAACTTTACCAATTCGAGGGTGTTCTTTCCATTAAAACTAGTTTCAAAATGCGCGGAAAAGCCTAAAGCCCTTAAAATTGAGATCAAAGTTTTATGTCTCCTAATTAGGAGACGGGTCTCACAACTTGCACAGCCATAACAAACAGATCAATCTGGTCTTCACTTAACATTGTTTTAAAGTTTAAAAAACACTGCCAGTGCTTGGCACAGAAGAGAGGACTCCCCAGTTGAAATTAATTACTACACCGCTGCCCTGTTGAATTTATTTATTATGGTTGTGTGTTTATTCCGCCAAGGCGGTAAATCATTCCCCCAAATTCATAGACCAATCAAAAGCGAGTTCAAAGCAAAACGGGGGAAAAATGAGCTTCCCCGCATAGTTATGAATTTTAAGTTTTGCTTTCGATTATCATTTGGGACCAGCAAAGTCTTCAAGATGGTTGTGTAACTTGACGGTACTAAACTACAAAATTTATTTACCCAGACTGGAGGGTGGCGGCCATCCATATAGTACGTACACAGTGAAGGGGGGAGAGGGGGTTTAGCAAAAGCGTACATCTATTGTTTAAACAAAGTCATTTCTATTGTTCTCTGCGTACAAGGGGAGGGGGTGTCAAATATTTGGAAAATCTTTGCGTACATACTATATGGACAATGCTAAAGAGAAGTATACTTTGAGCTTCTCGCGGAGGGGGGGGGTTGGAGGAGCTCTCAGCCTTGTTTTACATAATTTTAAATCAAGTTATCAAATGTTTCACATTTTGTACATTATTCACCTTTTTAGGTCTACTCTGTTCAGTTCTGACATTTAACCCACTTATTAAAGCTATCTAGCTTAGCTCTATTGGCTGACCTTCCAGCCTCGGCTGGTTTATTCAAATTGAAAAAGCTCACAATATCTCGCCAAACCTGTATACTTTTTTTGCTGCACCCGGTATAATTTGCATTTATAACACTCGCTTCGGCTTTTCTTTTTTTTTTTTTTTTTTTTTTTTTGTAGCATAGTATTTGCAATGATAAAAAGATCTAAAGATAGTACAAAGTAATTTTGCTAATATTGATGATAAAGTAAAAATCTTTCCTAAACTAAAAAACATTCGCAGGAGTAAGAAGAAGACATTACTGTCTTTTCACCTAACCCCTTTTCAATGCTAAATGAACGATCAACGTAATAATAGTAATAGCATATTACGTAATATGAAAATATGTATAACATTTACCGCTGTATAATTTACCGCCATATTTTTGCGGAACACTTTATTGGCCGGAAATCAAATTACGAACAAACAAACACAAACACAAAAAGCGCAAAAATATGCGTGAAGCTATGAGTGCCTCCTCTTCGCTGCGCCCACTGACCTTTATATATAAAGGTCAGTGGCTGCGCCCCTACGTAGGGGGGGGGGGGGGCAACAAACTATTTTCAATAGTTTTATAAAACCACCCATTTTCGATTTTAGCTGTAAAACTGGGAAAAAAACAGCACTTGTACTGCTGTGTAATAACTACTTTTTAATGTTTATTTAGTGGAAAGTGGTTTGTTTTATTGGTTGGAAATGTTATGTATTGCTTCTCTGTAGTTTAGTCAGTGTTTGAGGGAGTTTACTATTTACTAAAATTAACGCCACTGATTGTATGGCCTATCCGGGGAAAATCAGCTTTTTTTCTCCATTTCCTTTTATTCTTTACATGAAACGAAGACAAATCAAGAAGGATTCACTGGTATCACTTCAACCTTCTCTTACTCGTCAACGCTCGAAAACTCTCAAATCCTTGAAAGAGAAAATTTCTAAAGAAGGAACTATTTTTAACAAGTTGGTAAATTTTATTTTTGCGGACATTGAAGGAAATTTGAAAGCTTGCCTCAAAAATCCTTTGCGTGGCAGAAATATTCACACTTTTACAAATGAGGACCATCTTGCTTATATTATTCATGATCTAAACTATGAACGATTTGATGCCCCTATGTAACTATGCTAACCAACCTGAATGCTGAAACTAACACAAACTAACGTAGAATGACTCCAACCTATGCTCCAAGAAAGAAAAGTTCGTTAACAATTTCATCTTAGGTATATTTTTTTATTATTTCTCACCACCTCAACAATCTCTTCACGTACATAGCTCATTGCATTTATTGCCTGATTCTTACTACTTTAAACACTTTTCTCGTCTTTTGAATTTTTTAAGCTCATTTCATTTATGGACAAATGTCCTGTTTGTAAAAAAAACTGTTAGTGATAAGTGTAATTCAATTCAATGTGACATATGTGACCTCTGGACCCACCAACACAAATGTTCAGGGTTATCACGAAAACAATTTCAAGCTCTGTCTTTACCCAATTCTCCAAACTGGTATTGTCCTGTTTGCATTAACAATACATTACCAGGTTCGTATATTTTCAATAATAAACCTGAAGACCAAAAAACAACTGATTTCTCTAGCTCCAATCTTAATGATGAGTTGAAAACACTACTTTCTGATCTTAACAAAGTCGTCACTGGCACCACTGCCAGTGAAAAAGATGAAGAAGATAACATCCAATTTCACAACAACAGTTGCAGTTACCTTGACTGCAACGAACTCAATGACGTAA